>NW_015165858.1:322675-333050 GCF_001447785.1 Gekko japonicus | reverse complement strand
ATTTTGATGATGAGGAAATTTGACTTGTTGAGTCCTGTGAGTAGGACTCCTCCTCCTCCTCTTCTTCTTCCTTCTCCTCCACATCCGGTTTTAGATTATTTTCCTTCTGCTTCTTTTTTACATTGAACATTTGATCCATAAATCTTTCCGCTTTTGGAACAGAGTCAATTTTATATTTTTTATCCTGGTAATTAAAACTCAGCCCTTCTGGGTATAGCCATATATATGGTGTTCCCTTTTTTTGCAGGGAGAGAGTAAGCATCCTGTATAATTTCCTCCGTTTTCTTACTTCAAATGGAATGTCTTTCAAAATGTTTATCTCTTCATTCTTGATTTTTAAGGATTTCCCTATTGTTGACTTTAGCACCAGTTCTCTGGTTGATCGTTTCCTGAATTTTAAGTAAGTTTCCCCTGGAAGTTTATTTTTCTTTATAAAATCCGGATAAGTCCTGTATGCCACATCCATTTCCTTAATTAAGTCTTCTTGTTTATAATCCATTAGTGGGGCCAAGGCAACCGCCAAGAGTTCCTTTAAGTCCTCATTCTTATCTTCAGGTATCCCATGGAAACGTAGAACATGGATCTTCCCAACTGGAGCTGTATTAGTTGCGTTTTATCCAAGGATCTCTCCTTCTCTGCTTCATCCACTCTTATATTAATACTCTCAATCTGTTTTCTCTTATCCATCTGCTCTAGTTGTTTTTGCACATTATCTAGCTTGGTGTTGAGAGTAGTCATCTGATCCATTAGAGGGCGCAGTGCATTTGCTAACAATGAGGAGAAGTCTGTAGATGCTTCCTGGTTCTGGGAGGGAGTCATTGGTATGTTTTTTCCGATCACCAGTTTTTTCTCCAGTGCTCTCCGTCCTCTCCCAGCCATAACAAGAAGTAAGTTTTCCAAAACAAAGCAAAAGTTATGCATTTTAATTCCACTTTGTATATTTTAGCAGCTTTTCCGTTCGCTTAACTTCTTATACGCTTGGTTTGGCTCAAAGTCTTTTTATTTTCGATTTACAACCATTTTTACAGTTTACTCATATGGGGGGGCTTGAAATCCCCTCCCCCCACGCTTCAAACGTAGGCGCTTCCAATTACTACCAAGGCTGCATTCGCTTATTTTTCACCTGAGCTTTGCTTAACTCACAGTTTGTAGCCTTGGAGGTCTTTTGGAAGTCTTTTTAGAAGTTTGATCATGATCGCTTGCTCCGGCAGTCGTCTCTGGGCGCCATGCTGGCTCCGCAGCGACGGTACCTATCGGAGGTGAGCCTCAATTCCTTGGGCGTCCCCTTGGAAGAGGCTCTCCTCAGCTCCCCAGGCTGGGGGTCCGGGACGAACTCGAACCCTTCCCATTAGCCGGGTCTCGGCGCGTCTCCATCTAAGCGAAACGAGACTTGTCCGAGCAACTAAACGCTTAAACCGGAAGTCCAGCAATGTCAATTTTTAAACGAACAAAACCTAGCAGCCATAGGAAAGTGTAGCTGCATACAGCTTAAGCTGTAAGCGTGCATGAAATGTTGGACTACGATTGGTTTTTTCTCACGTGCTGCAGAAAGTGACAGCCTTGAGTTCTCTCCATACTGCTGCCATCAGCTTTTATGTAACGATTTCCATTTTTTGTGCATGAGAGCATATAGAAATACCTTAAAACTAAAGATTTTTTTACTTTTAAAAAAGATATGGGATGCATAATATTTAAAGACTGGTGTCTGTAGCTCTGCACAACTAATTCCCAAAAAGGATTTATCAAATAGTGCCCCATTCTAGATGACATTTTTGAAACCTTGGGGATCTTGTGGTATGGCATTAGGATTAGCCAAGTTTATTAAAAGTTCCCTGGCTCTGTTGACATTGCTGAACTCTTCAAAAGTAGATCTTTAAATATTGGATGGTGAATTCAGGGCTGGCCTGATCACAAGGTGCACCTAGGCAATTGCCTGGGGTGACAGAAGTGGAGGGACAAAGGAATAAAAAGATTGCTTAAGTGGAGGGACAATGGAATAAAAAGATTGCTCAAAAGGATGGTAGAGAAACTGAATGGATTTTCATCTATTTTCAGTGTGGATAATGTGGAGAACATAGAGCTGCTCTTTTGAGGAAGGATGTCTAAAGAACTGAGTCAAATGGAGGTGATGAGAGAAAGTTCTAGGACTACTAGGAAAAACTTGAAAACCAATATATCTGCAGCACTGGAATGGTGTATACCTGAGGATTCTTTAACTCAAATATGAGATTGTCAGTCTACTAATTAGTATGTATTAATTGTTGCTAAAACTGGCCTCTATGCATGAAATAGCAGATAACAGCAAATTTTTTAAAGGGTTCAGGGGAAATCTAGGCGATTATAGGCCACTTAGCCTTATATCTGCTCCAAGTAAATTCATAGAAACTGTTAAGGAGTTATTATTAAGAAAGTTATTATTAGTTATTGAGGAACAAAGTCTGCTGAGGGAAAATCAACATGGCTTCTGCAAATAGAAGTCTTGCTTCAACAATCGCTTGGCATTCTTTGAGCAGGTTAACAAGGATGTCAGTATGGGCAATCTGGTAGACAATGAATATACTTGGACTTCCAGAAGGCTTTTGATAAGGTACTTTACCAAAGCTTCCTGAGTTAGCTTAGCAATCATAGGATAAGAGAACTGGACCTCTCATGGAGTAAAGGCTGGTTTAATGGCAGGAAGCAGAGAGTAGGAACAAATGAACACTTCTCGCAATGAAGGGAAGTGAGCAGTGGGATCCCACTAGGATCAGTACTGGGACCAGTGCCATTTAATTTGTTCATAGTAAGTGATTTGGAATTGAGGTTGAGCAGTGTAGCAGTCAAGTTTACAGATGATACCAAATTATTCAGGATGGTGAAAAAACAAGACAAGATTGTGAAGAGCTACAGGAGGATCTCTCTAAATTGGGTAAGTGGGCCACTACGTGACAAATGAAGTTCTGCGTGGGTAAGTATAAGGCGATACATATTGGAACAAAAAGTAATAATTTTAAATACATGCCGATGGGGTCTGAATTGGCTGAGACTGAGGACACAACTAGACATGACAACATCCCTGGGTATAGCCCAGGGATGCCACTGTCATTTTACAGCCTAGTAGGGACAATTAAAACATGCTGAGGGCCTGATCCTGATTGGCCCTACAGCATGGTGGGACCAGATGCTCTTGTTCTCCCGTTTGTGCCTTTTCAAGACTAACCGTGGGGGAGGGGGTGTTGTGGAGAGGTTGGTGAAAACGTCGACCCAGTGTGCAGGAGCAGTGAAATAAGAAAACTCTGTGCTAGGAATTATTAGGAAAGTTATCGAAAATGAAATGGACCCTATTGAAATGCTCTTGTATAAAGCTATGGTGCAGCCTCATTTGGAAAACTACAGTTCTGGTTACTGTATCTCAAAAAGGATGTTGCAGACCTGGAAAAAGTAGGAGGAGGGCAACCAAGACGATTTGGGGGATTGGAGCACCTTCTCTATGAGGAAATGCTGGAGAGTCTAAGGGGAGACATAATAGAGTTTTATAAAATTATGCATCAGGTTGAGAAAGTGGCTAGAGGGAGCATGTTCTTTCTCTCTCCAAATACTAGAACTTGAGGCACGCAATGAAACTATTGGGAAATACATACAGAGCAGACAAAAGGAAATACTTCTTTATTCATTTAGTACTTAAAACTGTGGAAGTCACTGCTGGGGAAATAGTGATGGCCATAAGCATAGCTTTAAAAGGGGGTTAGACAGATTCATGGAGGAGAGGTCCATCAGTGGCTCCTAGCTAGTGACTGGAGAGAACCTTCATATCCAGAGGAAGCAACCCTCTGAATAACAGTTTATTTAGCCTTGCAGGGCAATTGGTTGGCTGATGTGTGAAATGGGACGCTGGAATTGGTTGGCTGGTGTGTGAAATGGGACGCTGGAGTCGATGGGCCATTGGTCTGATCCTGCAAGCTCTCACGTTAACAGGGAAGGCAACTGGCCCTGTGGCCACTCTGTCGGCCTGCAGAGTCACATTCTGCTCCTGGATGCACTCCTGGCTCCAGTGGGTGGACCACTGGTGCCTGCTCCTTCCCTCCCTCCAGCAAGGGCAGGTGCTCTTTCTCCTTCCCTCCCCCTGCAGCTAGAATTCCTTGTTTTCTTTCCTTTGCAGAACCATTCCTTAGCACATTTTTCTTTGTGATTGTTTTCACTTACTCTTTCTGTTTAGATCTGTGATTCTCAGTGTATGAATCATGCCTCTGTAGGAGGGTGTGGACTTTTCTTTGTGTACGAACAAAGATATAGACTGACTCACTTTCGTTCATTTCTAATCAGTAGAACCTTGGCTGCTCTGAAAGATGACTACTCATGAACTACTGGAATTTGATTATTTGAGCTGAAGCTAGGAGGGCAAAGATGCCCTTGGTTTTCACTGGCTTTTGGGATGACTTCCTTATAGATCTAGAAGCAGGCCTTGGACCCCCATTCATTTTTGCTTTTCTTTCTGTTTGCCTGTACTCTTGCACCAAAGATAAGAACAAGTTGACCTAACTTGATATCTATTCTGCCTGTCTTAATTGGGGAGAGGAGAATCAGCCAAATAGTTTGGGTTTATTTTAAATTTAGACTATGGTATTAACCATACCTGATATTTTTTGCGCCAAGAAATTTATGCTGCAAGTGGCTCCCTGAGACAAGGTACAACTTTACATATTCAAGAGACATTCTTTAAAAAAACACACACAACAATCCTCCTACCATGTCTCCATCTGGCTGGTTTCCTCATAATATGCCACTTCTGAATTATCTCTTCTAAATTATTTGATCCCTGTCCTGGAAGAAGCAATTTAAGGAATACATTACATGTTACATGGGAAATCCATGATATGATCTGATGTGTGTGTGTGTGTGAGACAGAGAGCAGCCATATGGGGCTGTCAACTTTAGTTTCAGCAGTAAAAACATATCCCCCCCCCCCCCAGGCAGCAAACAGCAACCGGGGGCACACTGAGTCTAGAGAGAAGAGTTTTATATCACCTACCCTAGGAACAGTTCTGCATGCAAACTGACTGTCCCCCAAAAGTGCAGTTCAAAAAAATGGTGGTGGAAAGTGCTGTGTCCAGTTGAATTGCCTGCCTCTGCAGAGCAACCCCGGACTTCCATGTTGGTCTCCCATCCAACTACTAACCAAGGCTGACCCTGCTTAGCTTCTGAGATCTGATGATATTAGGAAATAAATCTCTTTACAGATATCCTTTATAACATGTAGTTTTGTCCTAAGGCTTTAGTTTCCATTAGTGGAACTCTTGCAGCAGTTTCTGTTGTGTAACTCTTTTGTACATTACACAGTAATAAATTAGATAACCAGTAACTTGCAAGTTATAAATTGTGCTCGTTCATTTTCGGTTCAAATAGACTGGAGCACAGTTACCCAACGTGAGCTTGGAGAGAATTTCAAACATCAGGTAAGACAGAAAAAACAAGTTCAGTTGTAGAAAGTGTACTGGAGTGGAAGGTGCTGTGGGGAGAGAAATGGTACTATTTTGAATGGGAAAATGTTACAGGTTTTTGATAAGTTCTAGAGGAGGAATCATATTTCTTGACACTTAAAGCCATATGAGAGCATAGCAAACAGATAAATAGAAGAAAGAATAGCAGAAGAATCTGATATAATGACAAGAAACTGGATTTTATCTATATACATACACACATGCTAAAAATAGGGTCCTTAGCCTCATCCGCTCCCCAACAAATAATACAAACAGTGGGTGCCCTGTGAGTACTCGGGGGAGAGAAAACCCCACTTTTGTGCTCATTTGCCTCTGGTTCCCACTCTGTTGTCTTGATCTCTTTACCCCATCACTTTTCTGCCTCTCCTTCCCCTCCTTTGCAGCCCCCCTATATCCTCTCCTCCTCCCCCTCATATCATTTCCCTAACTCTGTCCCCTTACTACTTAGGTTTGGGGGGAGGAGTTTGGGTGCCATCCTGAGTTGCTTCAGCAGCCCAAAATGCCACCCAAATTTCTCTCTCCATATATAGATATTGCTTATATACTCCACAACAGCAGCTGAGATCTCACGAGACTCCACTGTGAGGTCTTGACTGCCATGTAGTCATTGCTAGGCAACACAGAACATTTCTGAGGTTCCCATACCGTGGATACAGCACTCTTGGATGTTTGCTGAAGGATTTAGAGGCCCTTCCTAAGAACTGGGCAAAATCACATTCACTCAGTGCTTTAGGAAAGGCCTCTTAGTGCAGAACAATGTTGCATGAGGTTGCTTCGCACCTTCAAATGGAGGCCAATATCTCACAATGGAGTCAAGCAAGATCTGGTTTGGCATTCTGTTGACCAAAAAAAAGAAGTGGTGATGTTAAGAGATGTGAACACAGGCTTGGGAAATTCCTGGGGGTTTGGGGGGAGGGAGCGCGGGAGGGTGATGCACACAAGTCTCCCCTCTGAAACGGCCATTTAAAAAAAAAAATGGCAGGGAGTCTGTCTTCAAGAAGTGGACTGTTTACCCCCGGCATGGCGGTATTGCTATGACTGCAATGTCTGGCTGATCTGATCAACTCTTTAAAAGTTTCTTCTGTCATATGGGGTTTAACTGAAATAGTTGTCAGTCAGACTTGGAGACGGCTCTAAGCTCTCAAGGGATTTGGTTAAAGTGTAACAGTACCTTCTTACTAGTATTTCTGTAAGAAAGAAAACATATACCTCAGCACAACTCTGTGGAGCTACGCTGTTCCAGTGCCATTCAACCAGCAGCTGTTTAAAATATGAGCATCAAAAGCTGTCAAGGAAATAATCCATTTCTTCTTGCATACGCTTGCCTCCAGTGCCTCAATTAACGTTCTAAATATTATATCCCTCTTCACACAAATGTACACGCAAGCCTTTCCTCTCAGTGCCTACCATCCTCTTAAACCTCTCAGGCTATGAGTTACAAGTAGGTTAGAACTTCACAAGCTACCCGTCTTGTCTCTTTTAAAATATACAGAGAGCCAATGGCCATTTCACATCTGAGGTCCTGTCTCACCCCCAGAGCCATCCACAGACGAGGTAGGCCAGCCCCCTTTAATAATAAGCCCTCACTCACACACAGCTATGGGGTTTGGGGCTCAAACACTGTTGCAATCACTTGCTGCCACCATTTATTCATATCCTGTATGTATATAAACAGAGATATTAAATTGTGTGTGCTTTTCCTTAGACATGCAGCTCATGGGGTTAATCAAAATAGGAACACTTTTATAGTTATAATAAAACACTGAGAAAAGGTGTCAGTAACAATGTTTCATTTCCATTGGACTTTTGAACTGAGGCCCTATTCCTACAACTGGGATCCTTTAGTTACAAATTTGCTATTTCCAGCCTGCTCTAAGGAGCTCTTCTGTACAGTTCTACTCCATCAGAAAACCTTTTTTTCTTTCTCTCCGCTCCTAAGCTGCCATCTGCTCTGCTACTGACTCCTAATTGTCATTTTCAATGACTGGTTTTCAAGTGTCCCTCACTCAACATTCCACCAACTCTTACTGGTTGCTCTCGGACAGAGGTGGAACCTAGCCTGTCTGACACAGGTTTTTCGCGATTTACAAACCCAAACATGCATTTGAGTTGGGCTTCTCAGTCTTCGCAGATTTACACCGAAGGAGTAACAAAATGGATTTCTTTACATGCATACATAAGGAAGATAGCACAGTCACTTGCAAATGTTTATTCAAGAACACCGTCTGCCAAACTATTTCCTTAAGGAGGGGCTGGGGTTGGAGAGGGGCTGTGGCTCAGTGGTACTCTACCTGCTTGGCATGCAGAACAGGTTCAATCCCTGGTAGATCCAGTTAAAAGACCAGGCAGCAGGTGATGTGAAAGACCCTGGAGAGCCACTGCCAGACTGGGTAGATAATGCTGACTTTGATGGGCCAAGGGCCTGATTCAGTAGAAGGCAGTTTCATATGTTCAAGAGGGAATATTTCTTTATTTATTTGCCTCCCTTTCTTACTGGCATTCAAGATGGATTACAAAATATATATTTTTAAAATTCTATAAGATAGCACAAGACATCCAATAAGCAGTGCAAAAGGAACATGAAACACCACACAGTAAAAACACCTGGAGAGCCACTGCCAGACTGAGTAGATAATGCTGACTTTGATGGCCCAAGGGTCTGATTCAGTAGAAGGCAGTTTCATATGTTCAAGGGGGAATATTTATTTATTTGCCTGCCCTTTCTTACTGGCATTCAAGATGGATTACAAAATATATATTTTTTAAATTCTATAAGATAGCACAAGACATCCAATAAGCAGTGCAAAAGGAACATGAAACACCACACAGTAAAAACAAAGAGCTAGATTTAAGTCCAGTAGCACCTTAGAGAGCGACAAGATTTTCAGAGGCTCTGGCCAGGGCTAGTGGGCTAGCCTGGAGCTGCAGATTGATTGGAGGGGGGGTCACTCCCGGCTTGCCTCCATGTACAATAGGTGCCTTCACCAAGGATGGGTTGGGATTGTGGCAAACGTAGCACCATGGTGGGTTGCTAACTGGATACCAGTTGTCCATCTAATATCTTTTTACCTGGTTGGAGTACTGTGACATGTTCTACAGGGGATGCTTTTGAAGACATACTGGAAGCTTCAATGAGCATTAAAAGCTGCAGAAAGACTCCTGCCTCTGGTCAACTGCCTGGAATATATATAACTCCAGTTACTCCATCAACAGCACTGGTGACCTATAGCACCCAGTTCAAAGTGCTGGTTATTACCTTTTATGGCCTAGAGTTCTAATGCTTAGTGAACCCTCATGATCTAATATATTCCCATGCACTAGTGTGCTCTTTGAACAACCTTCTCCTTGTGGCGCCTTCTCATAGGATTTTCAGTTTAGGAACAGTTAGGTCATTTACCAGAGTGGGTGCAGAGGATGCTATCAGGATTGGGACAGAGAGAGAGAGAGAATTCTGACCCATTAGTGTCCTTCCATAATCTTTCCTGTTCTCCGTTGTTGAAAGCAGGGACAGCATGAGTGCTTGTGTGTATGTATACCCCTAGACAGAGCCCATGCATGCACTGAACAGCCCTGCAACCATCTAACCGAAAGGGAGACTTGTAACAGAGCTTGGCGGGCGCAGTTCCATCTCCTTATTCACAGCATAGGTAAAAAGGTAAAGGTTCCCTTGCTCGAAAGCCAGTCGAATCCGACTCTAGGGTTGTGGTGCTCATCTCCGTTTCAAAGCCGAAGAGCCAGCGCTGTCCGAAGACATTTCCGTGGTCATGTGGCCAGCATGACTAAACACCAAGGTGCACAGAACGCTGTTACCTTCCCACTGAAGTGGTCCCTATTTATCTACTTGCAATTTCTTGCTTTCGAACTGCTAGGTTGGCAGGAGCTGGAACTAGAGACGGGAGCTCACCCCGTCTTGCGGCACCCGGGTCTCGAACTGCTGAACTACTGACCTTCCAGAGCCTGCAGTTCAGCGTCTTAACCACTTGAGCCACCACAGCATACACAACCACAAAACCAGAGTCAAGTTACTGGGTTTGGATCCACTGAGCACTCAAAGGCAGCTTGGAGGAAATAAAGTTTATCTTGATAAGAAAGAGAGGGTGAAAACAGGAGGGTCCAAGAATAACTAGGGGGAGGGGAATATAAACACAGAGTTGCGAATGGTTTACAAAATAAAAGATCCTGTTGTAGTCTTAATTACATTTGTTTCAGGTCTTTAAGCCCATTTAACTGGTACTCCGACCCTAGGGTTGCCAACTCTAGAATGGGGCATTCTTTTTTGAGATCTGAGGATGGGGCCTGTGGGGGGGAGAATCTGGGAGGCATTTCTCCTAGAGTTCATGGAGAATATACTGCCTATCCTCCAAAGCAGCCATTCCCTCCAGAGAAAGTGATCTCTACAGCCTGGAGATCCTCAGGCCCCACCTAGACTTTGGCGGAAAAAAGGTAAAAGTCAGATCTACATGGATCCTCATGAATTCATATGATTTTTACATTGAAACGAAATAAAACTACCATCATATTGTAGGCCATGTGTTAATCTATAGGGGGCACCACAAAAACCACGCATCCACAGATTCGTGGCACCACAACAGCGCAAACACATGATTCCGAAGCACGGATCCTCATGAATTCATATGATTTTTACGCTGAAATGAAATAAAACCACCATCATACTGCAGACCATGTCTTAGACTATAGGCAGCACTCCAAAAACCATGCCCCCAGGAATTTGTGGCACCACAAAACTGCAAAAACATGGTTCCAAAGCACAGATCCTCATGGATCCTCAGGGTTTTTCAATTGGGTCACTCCAAACACACCATCAAATCACATAACACGTCCATGTCCACAGCTTGCACCACAAAAATCACAGATCCACAGCTTCATGGTGACACCAT
>NW_015165858.1:308470-322501 GCF_001447785.1 Gekko japonicus | reverse complement strand
TTCTGAAGCACGGATCCTCGGGGTTTTTGCATTGGGTCACCCCAAACACAACATTATATAACATGTCCATGGAAACAGGTTATACCACAAAGATCACGGATCCAAAGCTTCATGGCAACACCATTCTGCAGAAACATGGTTCCAAAGCATGGTTCCTCATGGATCCTTATGATTTTTGTATTGGGTCCACAGCTTCGTGGCAACACCATTCTGCAAAAACATGGTTCTGAAGCACGGATCCTCATGGATCCTTATGATTTTTGTATTGGGTCACCCCAACATCACCATCAAATTACATACCTTGTCCATGGCCACAGAATGCAGCACAGAAATCACATGTCCACGGCTTCGTGGTGACACCATACTGCCAAAACATGGGTCTGGAGCATGGATCCTCGTGGATGCTTGTGGTTTTTGTGTTGGGACACCCCAAACATACCATTAAATCCCATACCATGTCCATGGCCACTACTTACTCCACAGTATTCATGGTTCCCCAGCTTCATGGCAACACCATGAAGCCACAGTATGGTTCTGAAGCACGGATCCTCATGGATCCACAGTGTTTTTCCAATGGGTCACCGGAAACACAAGATAAAATCACATAACATATCCATGGCAAAAGCTTGCACCACAAAAATCATATGTCCACAGCTCTGTGGCAACACCATGCTGATGCTGGAAAAAGACGGTTCTAGAGCATGGATCCTAATTGATCCTCAGGGTTTCAGCGCGGGGTCACCATGAGCACACCATCAAATGACATATGTCCACGGGCACAGCCTGAACCACAGAAATCATGGATCCACCGCTTCGCGGCAACACCATCAACAAAAACATGATTCTGGATCCCCATGGATCCTTGGTGTTTTTGCATTAGGACACCTCAAACACACCATCAAATCACAGAACGTGTCCATGGCAACAGGTTGTACCACAAAAATCACAGATACACAGTTTCATGGCAACACCATTCTGCAAAAACACGGTTCTAGAGCACGGATCCTCATGGATCCTCAGGGTTTTGGCGTTGGGACACCCCAAACACATCATCAAAGCCGTGGATCCTTGTCTTTTGTGGTGCAACCTGTGCCCATGGACATGAGATGGGATTTGTTGGTGTGTTCATGATGACCCAACGCAAAAGCCTTCAGGAACCATGGGGATCCCTGCTTCGGAATGATATTTGTGCAGCATGTTGCCACGAAGCCCTGGATCCATGAATTCTGTGGAGCAAGTAGTGGCTATGGACATGATATGGGATTTAATGGTATGTTTGGGATGTCCAAACACGAAAATCCCAATGATCCATAAGGATCCGTGCTTTAGAATCAATGTTTTTGCAGAATGGATTCACCACGAAGCTGAGGATCTGTGATTTTTGTTGTGCAAGTTATGGCCATGGATGTGCTATGTGATTTGATGGTGTGTTTGGGGTGACCTCTCTGGCAACGTCGCTCAGCCATCACACGCAAGAGGTCGAATTTGCCCCAAGGACTCCAAGGACCACCCTGGGGCTCAGAGAGGCGGGGAAACGTTTTGCGCCCCACCCCCCGCCGTTGCTCTTGTTGCTGCGGCCGCCACCAGCGGCCATAACTTTTTAAAGAGCCCCTAGAGCCCCTAACAAGACCTGTGTGAGCCAGAATGACCTCTCTTGGCCAGAATTACCATCACACGCAAGAGGTGGAATTTACCCCTAGGACTCCAATATGATGGTGGTTTTATGTCGTTTCAATGTAAAAATCATATGAAATTCATGAGGATCCATTTAGATCCGACTTTTACCCAGACCCGACTTTGGCTGTCCTTCCCAGGTTCCATCCCCAAATCCCCGAGTTTCCCAAACTGAATCTGGCAACCCTAACCCTGCTCCCCCCATCTCCTGATGGAGGGGGGGCTCGTAACCACAAATCCTGCACTGGGTCTGCCGCCCCCCACTCCTCTTATAGTTCCTTCATCCTGGGGAGGGGGGAGCGGAAGTGGGCATGCATGATCCTCTGTGGAGCCAAGTCTGCCACGCAGCTGTCAGGCGCGGAAGGCTCCGCCCGCCATTCACCTCGTAGCCGAGGAAAGCCGCAGAGTCCTCCTCGGATCAACCCACTTTCGGCAACAGCCTCTCCCTCCAGCCGCCGCCTCCCGCGTAAGCGACTGCAGGGGAGGGGAGAGGCGGGGCCACCCTCGCGCTTTCGCTCAGCCCGCTCTGAAGAGGAGAAAAGAAGCCCTGAGAGGCCTCAGGTAGGGGGCGGGTCAGACAGCGGAAGAGAGGCCTGTCACCCATGAGGCGCCATCCAACCATCGTCCCCCCCTTTCTTAGCCCCGCCCACAAGCTCGCTCGCTCCAACGGCCCCCCGCCCGCGCTCCTCTGGGAGGCCGGAAGGAAGAGAGCCACGGCCTCGCGCCGCCCTGTCTGTGCGTGTATTCTAGTCTTCATTTCCCGTGGCCTGACCACAGTGTTAAATCTGGGGTTGGGGGGAGTTAGTTGGCTCAGGATTTGGCAGCGCTTCTTGAATTGTTGTCTTTCCTATTCCTGGGAGACCAACAAAGTTTTATTAAAGGTTTATTAAACGTGTGATGGGAACGTTTCGCGCGCGCCATTGCCGCTGCCGTTACTGCTGCTGCCGCCGCCGCCGGCAGCCATAACTTTTTAACGAGCCCCTAACAAGACCTGGGGGAGCCAGAATGACCTCTTGCGTGTGATGGCCGAGCGGCGTTGCCATGAGAGGTGGCCCGAGCGGGGTGGTGGCGTTGTCGCTCGGCCTGGCCATCACACGCGAGAGGTGGAATTTACCTCTAGGACTCGAAGGCCACCACCCCGGGGCTTTCACTTCTTCAGCTACATCCAGGTGGGCAGCCGTGTTGGTCTGAAGCAATAGAACAGAGTCCAGTGGCACATTGCAGTGGAAGTTAACAGTTCATACAGAAAGACAGATACCACTACATAGGTGAACAGCAAGCATACAACGTCTTAATGGAGATGTTTTGACATATCCAGGTGGGCAGCCGTGTTGGTCTGAAGCAATAGAGCAGAGTCCAGTGGCACATTGCAGTGGAAGTTAACAGTTCATACAGAAAGACAGATACCACTGCATAGGTGAACAGCAAATTAGCATACAACATCTTAATGAAGATGTTTTGACATATGCATTGGTCTGAGGAAGTGTGCATGCACAAGACAGCTCATACCTTGAATGAAACTTTGTTGGTCTTAAAGGTGCTACTGAATTCAAACTTTGTTCTGCTGCTTCAGACCAACATGGCTACCATCCTGAATCTTATCCCGGTCTTTATCCTGCCCTTCAAGGAACTCAGGGAAGCATATGTGGTTTGATCTTGTTCCTTTTTATTCTCACAACAGCAACCTTGTGAAGTAGGTTAGGCTGAAAAAAATGTGGTTGGACAAGATCGCCCATTAGGTGTCATGTCAAAGTGGGAATCTAAACCTGGGGCTCCCTAGTTAGCCTCTCTGTCTGAACATAGTTTGGAATTTTACCAGAAACAGTGATATGGGGCATAGGAACACTCACATGTTTAACCTGCTCAGTTTGAGACTCAAATGCTTCAGAGTGCCATGCGCAGGAACACATGGAGGAGAAAGGTTATTTGTTGGACCAACTTCAGAAGGCAGGTTATGCCCGGGGAAGATGACTTTTTAAATTCTCTCTTGTTTTGAAAATCCCTTGCAAATAGAAATCCAACAGTACGAGCAAAGAGATGAGTGGTATCCTACTTGCTGGGTTAGTTTTCTATTTGCATATATGACTATTTTTTAAATGAAGGCGGAATATTCAAAATTAAAATCTGCCATCTGCCCTTTAAAGGGACCTGGTCCTTTCTAATACTTCCAGTATGAAGCTGTGTGATCATTTCTACTACCTTATTCTTCTGCATTTTGAAACAGCTCTTTTCTTCAGTAGAAATTTCTCATAGTTGGGGTTACATTGTTCAGACAGGGACACAGGGACTAAATAAATTGATCAGCAGATTTAAAAATGAATACAAAAATTTACAATGCATTTTAACATCAACGTCTTTTAAAAAAAGGCATTTTCACCCAAACAGAATGAGAGTTCCTCTTCTAACGTGGGGCCTGATGTGAACATAAGAGTGTCATCTAAAAATAAGGGCTTTCTCCCCTTTATACTATGCAAGTTTAATTGGTTTTAGTTAGATTCAGGTGGGTAGCCATGTTGGTCTGAAGCAACAGAACAAAGTTTGAGTCCAATGGCACCTTGAAGACCAGCAGAGTTGAATTCTGGGTATAAGCTTTCGTATCCATGCACATATCTTCAGATACCAAAATGTTAGTAATTTTAGAATAAAAGAAGGGATTCGAAAAGTACTCTTAATTCCAACTCAACACACATAGGAGGTCTTCAAAATGTAAAGCATGTGAAAAGTTCTTTTGTAATTTTTATCCTGCTTCTGTTAGTAGTACTAATAAAGAACATCAAGCAGGCGGTCGTGTCAGTTCTGCAGCCTCCCCACTGTCGGTGCTGTTCTTCTGGAAAGACCTCTTTATGAAATAGGCAGAGAAATGCAAGAGAGAGAACTTTCCCTTGTCATGGAAATGCAATGATGGGGAAAGTGCAGCTGCTGGGTTTTGTGTTCTGGTATAAAATTTATTTATGTTGGAAGGAGTAAGAGTCCAGTAGCACCTTAAAGACTAACAACATTTGTGGTAGGGTGATACCTCACCACAAATTTTGTTAGTCTTTAAGGTGCTATTGGACTCTTTTCCAAGGCTACAGACAAACTAACATGGCTACCCATCTTCATTTCTGTTGGAAGGCAGTGAGTGAGAGCCATGCCTTTTCCTGTGGCTTTCTGTAACCCATCATATATTGATGAGCATCTTTACATTCCACCACAGTAATTTACTTTTTATTTACTCAATGTATACCTCACTTTTTATCCTGTGGGGACTCAAAGCAGCTTGTGTGGTTTTCTTTTGCTCCACTATATCCTCGCAACAACTCTGTGCGGTAGATTAGGCTGAGAGTGTGTGACTGACCCAAGGTTATTGAGGAAGTTTCCATGGCAGAGCGAGGATTGCAATCCGGGCCTTCCAGATCCTAGTCTGATTCTGTAACCACAATACAGTCCCCTGCAAAGTGGTGTAGCATTGCCACAATTCCACTGCTGCTCTGCAGTGGCTGGGTGAGAAAGAATAAAAATTCCATGTTTAAGCGGATTGTGTTAATGTTTTGTAGGTGTGTCTGAAATGAAGAAACTTCTGCTGCTTGACGTTGATTGTGGTGTTGATGATGCTCAAGCCATAATGATGGCTCTAGCAGCTCCCAGTGTCGAAGTCCTGGGAATCACTTGCTGCTATGGAAACAGTGTGTTGGAGAACACATGTCGAAATGTACTCCGTGTGTTACAAATGTGTAACAAGCTTGAGGTAATCCCCTCCTTCACATATACCTAAATAATGTTCATAACATATTGCATGGTGGTGTCACATGAACACGGTATTCCATAATGGATACTTGCCTGGAAGTAAGGTCCAGCTTGTGTATAATGCTGAAAAGAGTAGTTGCATCTATGATCCCAGGCATCATGGATGCCTAAGAATGGTTCTGTGGGTAGCCAGCCCTGTAGTAGAAATGGCAGTTGGGGGGAGATTACCATGCAGTCAACTGGGTGAAATTATTTTCTCCTCTTCCTTTTCACTGAAGGCAAACGTACACAGTTATCTTGCCTGTGGTAGCTGCTTTTTTTTTTGTTTCCCCTTAATTTTGTTCTTCTCTTCAGCTCTTTACTTGTGGCAAATAGGCAGCTGTTACTTGCCAAAAGCAGAAACTGAAATCTTGCCTCCCACTGTCCAACCACATTGAGACAGATTTCCTGAATATGTAGAATTCCAGGAACTGCTTTTCATGCAAGTACGGAGCCACCATGGATTCTGAAACAAAAGAGCAAATGACACAAATGAGTCTTTTACACCAGTCTGGACTATGTGAGGGAAATCTATATATCTAATAGACAAGTTGCCCCCTCCATGCGGATAGCTAAATCCACACATCGGGGTCACTTGGGGGGCAGAGAGATTTCCCTGCACACTTGGAGCAGTCTCCAGGTGGGCAGAAAAATCTAAAAAGTTGAAAAAATGTATGAGGGATATTTAAATCCCCCCAAAAGTAAAAGAGCATTCCCTGCGCATGTGCAGAGAACACCCTGGCAACTGTCTCGCCACTCAGGCCTCGCCGCCGCTGGGGGGGGGAGGCTTGGTGGGTTTCATGGGTCCGCCTGCTGGGCTCACCTGCTGCCGCTTCCTCCTCCTGCGGAGCTCCTGCTTCTGCAAGCCGGGAGCTGTGAGGAATATTCCCCCCCCCCAGTATCACAGGTTCCCCTTCTTGTGTTATCTATTCCTTTCCATGGACTATTCAAAAGGGTTCAATTCAGTATCAGCTCTTGCCATTTCTTCAATTTTTCAGTAATGTGGGGTCCTAAAATATCTTTTTAAAAAAAACCAACAAACCTTCAGAACTTTGTTTACCTAGTTTGAGATAAATATTGTTTAGGCTGCCTCTACACAAGAATGATTTTCTATGTGGCTTTTATTGCCACTGTGAAAGCAGAGGCCTTTGCAGACAACACAGCAATCTCATGTCAGTTTTCCCCACACTTTCTTGCCTCATTTTTTGTAAAGTCTCCAATTCAGAAGAACTAGTAGGAAGGTTCTGATAAGGTTGTAATGCTTTCATGGTATGCCAGTTTTTTTTAAGCCCCCAAAAGCCCACTGGTGGCAGGAGAGGACCCATGGTTATGGGGTGGCTGAGTGAATGAAAACTCTCAACGTGGGCAGAATTTGCAAAAATGCACACCTTCCTATCCACTCATCATACACAGCCTTTCCAAAATGATCATACCAACTGGGCCTGAAAAGGAGCAGAGCAAATCAAGGAATGACACAGAAAGTAAACAATTAGGAGACCACTTACTATGGATGCTCAAAAAATCCCTGCACCAATTTGGATGCCAGACCAGATCAATATCTCTGTGTGGAAGCAGCCTTAGTTGCAAGGATGTACATACTGAACACCTGTGAATAAGGGCAAATAAAAAGTGCTAATCAATGTGAATGAGACTAGAATCATTGTGTCAAATTAAGAGCCTTATTGTCCCCAGTGAGGCCTTCTGCTGCTTAAGAATGGATAGCTGGCTAGAGCCGAGTAAACATTTTCAAGTCTAATTGACAGTTTGGTATCTAAGGTCCCTGCCACACGGCAGGAAAAAAACCGGGCAAAGTGATGCTTTAAAAAGATGCCGGGGAGGAAGCGACAGTTGGGAGGGGGAGGCTGCCGAACTGCGCATGTCTGAGCATGCGCAGTTCGGCCAGGTGCCGGGGATGCTCCGGCGAAAGGACGCGTCGGCGATCCCACGGCCGGCCTTGATGCACCCTTTCCCGAAGAACCACCTAGGTAGGTGGTTTATTTTTGATGCGGGGTTTTGGGTGGAAGGGCCGGATCGGGAACGGGCGCGCCACGCTTCCCAGATGTTGCTGTGGGATCGCACCCATTTGCTGCGCCCCCGATCCGTCCCTCTCCCGGCCCAAAACCTCTCATGTGACCGGGGCCAAAGTTAGGTAGAACTGAGACTTTAATAAGTAAAGTATGTGATTTCTGCTGGACAGGGAATTTGGTCCTCCAATTATGTAAGGGTTAGCACCCGTGGTTTTAACAGTCACAAAACCTGCCGTGTGAATTTATGTGTTGATATACTATAAAAACAGATGCTCAGTCCTGTCAACAAACTGATTAAGCATAAGCAGTAGGATGAATGTTTTTGATGGAAGTCCAACAACTGCAAATTTACTGGTTATCAGTGGGCTCATACAGCAACACAAGCCCATAGGGTCATAATTATTTAATTTCAGCAGAATCAAAATGTTTTAAATTCATATTATATTGGTATCATGTTTAGATTCCGGTTTATCCTGGTTCTTCTGCTCCCATACTTGGCGGCCCTGTGCGTGGGTCTTTTTTTCATGGAAAAGATGGTTTGGGTGACGTACCAGATCCTAATGCTCCAGGACTAGAACTTCTGCAGAAAGAACATGCTGTGCTTACAATGTTAAGAATAGCCAATGAGCGACCTGGTCAGGTGAGATTATATAGCTATTATAATTGTATAACAGGCTAAAAAAACCCTAATTGTTGCCTGTCTTCAAGCTAGCACCGCCCTCCTACCCTTAGCTTTTGACTGAGTTGACACAGTTTAATGGGGTGTTCATGAATATTCTGACTGCTCAAGGGAAACTGTTGTATAATGTTAACAATCGCTGAAGAGAGGGAAATGATAGGGCAATGTGGTGTCGCACAGAGGCCAAGAATCACTGGGACTGTAAGAACTGAAGAAGGCGAGCAGAGTAGGAAGATCTGTATTAACAGTATTGAGTTTTCATGTAATACAACATAAAAATATATAGTCAGACAAAATCACCTTAGGAAGTTGTCGTGCATGATCTAGAATAATGTGAGATGAAAAGTCCATGTTTTGTAGGTCTCTCTGGTCGCTACTGGTCCCTTAACAAATTTAGCGCTGGCAGTGAAAATGGATCCAACACTTCCGAAGAAACTTAAAAATTTGTTCATCATGGGAGGAAATACTGAATGTAAGTGACTTACAGTGCAATCCATTCCTAAGAACACTTTCCTGGGAGTAAGCCCCATTTAAAACACCTGAATAGGATTTTGAGTAGGCCTGCTTAAGATTGCTCTCTTAGTGGACATATTTGTATCAACTACTTTGCCTTTTCATGTTTTTTAGTATATGTGCTGCTGAAGCGAGCACACCTTTCCATGTTTCTTATGGGATTAAAAAAAAAAATATATTGCCTGTAGAGTATCTCTGAGTATTCATGCTTGTGGGGTCTGTTGAAACCAGCGTACATACAAGTATTTATTTGCCTTAGTTGTTGCTTGATTTTTAAGCGAATCTGCAAGAAATCTGCCTGAATAATCTTGACCTGAATGTAACATACCTTAGGAATTTCCATGCTTCCTGTATGTCTTTGCCCCATGAGCAAGTGCTGAAGGAATTTCAGGCTTGAAGGTTGCTCTCTTTCCCCCTCCCATATGGTAAGATAAGTAATTATTTCCACTTTTGAGGCTCAGCATAGTTTGCCTTGATAGAACAAGCCTCCAAATATGGTTTATTCTTCCCCGGCAAAGTAGGATTCCAAACAGTAGTTTTAACTCTGTTTTGGAATCCTGGTTTTTAGGGAAAGGACCAATCGTAGTTCTGTGATTTGGGTATGAAAGGAAACTATGATTTTGCCGTGAAAGCAGAATTAACTAATTATCTTTCTGCACATGAAGGGAACAGGATTCACATGGGTGAACCCGAAATTCTTTCAAGGCTTGTTCACATGGTAGCAAACCACGATACACCATTAAGACTGAACTATGCAAATATATATTTATTGACCTGCAAATGAGATTGTGACTTGAATGTTGTGGTATTAAGGCTACTTCCCATAACATCTCCCAAGGATACACCTGAATGTAAAGAAAAGTGTACCTGCACACCCATGTACATAATAATGTGGGCAGATTTCTTAGGCCAGGTTTTACTCTGTTTGCTGGGACGCCGTGATTGGTAACTGATTCCTGCAGCGGCAAAATAGACATAAGAATGTTGTTCACTCATAATAATGTACATGATTATAGTTTTTGTTCTTCCTACAGCTATGGAAATAAAATATAATATGTAAAACAGCCATTAGAAATTAAGTCTACAGGAGTAAATTAGTGGCACTGTTCTTATTTCTGACAGCCAGAGGAAATACTACAGTCTGTGGAGAATTCAATTTTGCAACTGATCCAGAAGCTGCACACATTGTCTTAAACGAGTACACCTGCCCAATTTATATTGCAGCTTGGGAGTTCACATGTTCTTGTCCTCTGTCCTGGGTAAGATATTACATGTCTGTTAATGTGACTTAGTATCTAAACAGCAGTTTTGCCTTGCTCAAGGGGATGTGCACTAGTCGAGCTTTGATCTGCTGACTCCAGGTAACCCGGGTCATTCATCACCCCACTGGGTAACATTTAACAAGTAAGAAGACAAAGTCCAGAATTTAACTGAAAGTTATTGCATCTGCTTACTGAAGTACAAATAATAAAATGAATGAAACCTCTAGTTGCCAGTACATAAAGCTGCTAAAATTTATGACTGAGACAATGGAAAGATGAACTGTAGGCATAACTAAAGGCATAACTAAAGCATGGCATGGGTAGGCAGAGGGTGAAGGCACAGAGTTATATTCACAGAGTAAAATATAAAAAGCAAATAAGAAACTTACATGGCAGAAGGCATATAAAAATGGTTATAAGGATAAAAATACAAATATTTCTACATTGCTTGGCACCAGATCTTTTTTTCCAAACAAGGTTCAAAATTTACTTACAAAGTCAGGGCTCTTTTTGTAGAAAAAACCCAGCAGGAACTCATTAGCATGATAGGCCACACCCAACAGCAGAAGCTCATTAGCATATTAGGCCACAACCCTGACAGCACAGCTCATTAGCACATTAGGCCGCACCCCCATGTTACCAAAAGTGTGGTCATCCAGCCACACCCACCTTTTGCTTGTTATTCTGTTTACCTTGTTTGTTGTCAAAACCCAGGGCTTTTTTGTAGCAGGACCTCCTTTGCATGTTAGGCCACACACCCCTAATGTAGCCAATCCTAATGCGTTTCTGCTGTTGGGTGTGGCCTATTATGCTAATGAGTTCCTGCTGGGCGTGGCCAACTCAGGAGCCAGCCGGAACTCCGTTCCTGTGCGTTCCTGCCCAAAAATAGCGCTGCAAATACTTATTTATTCTCAGTTCATGGCCTGCCCTGGGTGTCCCAACCTTCTAGAACCTATGGGTGTTTTTGGAATTTTAGGCAGTATGCACCACACGTACAAAAACTAACTGCTGTGGGGATGGGGGCCCTGACCTGGATAGCCCAGGCTAGCTTGATCTTGTCAGATCTCAGAAACTAAGCAGGTTTAAGCCCCGGTTCTTATTTGGATGGGAGACCATCAGCGAAGTTCAGGGCTGCTACACAGAGGCAGGCAGTGGCAAGTCACCTCTGAATGTCTCTTGTCTTGGAAAACCCCGTGAGGGGTCACCATCGGTCAGCTGTGACTTGACAGCAAAAACATAAAACAAAACAAAATAAAATAAACAGGGATGGGTGGGGGCAATCATAAGTAACTAACATGGGTTTAGACCAATCACAAAACTTTTGGAGGCGCTATGAAATGTTAGGTGATGGCAGCTCAAGCATAAATTTAGGACGGAGGCAGCCATTTCTGAAACACAGCCTTAGAAACACAAAGGTGGTACCTCCTGGACTCTTCTGAAGTATCTCCTACTCCAATGCAGTGGAGGAAAGCCTGAATTAACTTTGCTTTGGAGAAGAAGAGGGCACCAGGAAATATATTAGGTGTCAAACATATGGCCCATGGGCCAACTCCTGCCATTGCAGGGCTTGTATCCGGCCCACAAGCAACTGGCTCTCCTACTTCTTTCATGAGTCATTTCTCAATTCTTCAGATACAGCTAGAATGTGAGTCCATTGGTCCTTATATCTTGAAGGGTTGAGTGAATTCAGATGCGAAATGACAATAGCAGGCATTAGTAATGAGACAGAAAACCTAGGTTTCAATTCAGCCCTGAAGGATGCATTGAGCTTCATTATCAGTTGCAATTCAGCAGCCTCTCTTTCTAATCTCATTTTGAAATTCCTTTATAAGAGAACTGCTACTGTCAGGTCAGCAATAACCTGGAAAATTAAATGTTCCCCCACTGGTTTTTGAATGTTGTGGTTTCTAACGTCAGACTTATATCCATTTATTCTTTGCATCCTCCTGGACTGAACTGAGACCTAGGTTTCCTGTCTCATTACCAATGCTGGTATCTCCACACCTACTACCTCTCTGCATATCACACCTAATCCAATCAAGCCTGCTGTTGTCATTCACCTGCTCTTGCCATTCAGCATCTGAAATCACCTTTATAAAGTTTATATCTCCAGTACTCATGTTATGTTTTATGGTACACATGGCCTGGCCCAAGAAAGTGACATTTATGTTAGATCCAGCCCTCATAACAAATGAGTTTGACACCTCTGCATTACAGCGTGATAAAATGCCCATAGGCAGGCCTTGTTTCAGTCTGGAGCTCACCGGAACAACGCTCCGGCAGAGAGGAGGCCAGGGGATGGGGACATGTAGCAAGCCCTACCCCCTGCTTCCAGCAGCCCTCCCCTCAGTCGGCCGGGAGGAGAAAGAAGTAAGGTAAGTTATGGATTTCCCCCCGCCTTTCCAGGCCCTGGAAAGGCCTCCCCAACCTCCCCTCTTTCCAGGCCCACCTGGAAAGGCCTCCCCGACCCTCCCCCCATCTTTGCAGGGCTGCACTGAAGCGCGGGGCCCTGCAAAACCCTACCCGACCTCCCCCATCTTTGCAGGGCTGTGCTGAAGTGCAGGGCCTTGAAAGCCCTCCCTGACCCCCTCCCCCGTCTTTGCAGGGCTGCGCGAAGCAGATCTGTGTGTTCCCCCCCTCCCATAGGTAGTAACGCAAAGAGTCCAGTGGCACCTTTAAGACCAAGGCTGATTTAGGTAAAAGCTCTCTGTGAGGCCAAATCTGTGTGTTTCTTCCGGTGACGTCAGGAGGTGTGGCATATGCAAATAAAGTATGCTAATGAGTTATGCTAATGAGCTCCTGCACCTCTTTTTCTACGATATGACCCCTGCCCATAGGTACTGTGCTGGAGCCCATCCATTGTTATCAAAAACTAAATCCCAGCTCTGTTTTCTTCCTTCTCCAACTTGCAAAAGAATCAGAATTTACGGGTTTCAGATGGACTGAAATCATTTGGATTGGCTGGTCCTGAGAAATAGGGCTCACTGAGGGCCTGGCTAGACTTGACGGTCTCCTCATGGCTGCCATGAAGATGCCACTGCCATTTAAGAGTCATATAAAAATGCTGCAAGGGGATTGGACCTGCAATGCAGGTGGCTGAGGTGCTTTATCAAGTGCCAGAATGCCCCCGTGGCTGTTTTGACACTTGAAAAGACACGTCAGGAGGGAACAAGAGCGTCCTGCTTCAGCCCTGGTCAGGCTCAGGCACTGGCAGCATATTTAAATAACTTTAAAATGGTGGTGGCATCCTCATAGCCACCGGAAGGACACTGTCACGTCTAGTCTGTGGGTGAGTAAAGTTGAGGCTGACTTGTGGTGATCCCATAGGGTATTCAAGGCAAATGGTTTGCCATGGCCTTCCTCTGCAAAGTCTTCCTTGGAGATCTCCCATCCAAGTACTGACCCAGCTTAGCTTCTGAGATTTAACGAGATCGGGCTACACTATACCATTACACAGCCCCATCTAGTTTGGCCCTAAGTGTGCATGAATGACATTTTAAAAATAAGTCATATAGTAACTTTTATTAAGACTGAATAAAATATTACTAAACAGTTCTCTAGAACTCTTCATCAGGCTGAGTATTTAGTACAAAAATCAAAAAAGCACTGGAAGATAAAATGTTTCAAGGTATGGTAACGAAGCTCCAAATCTGCAACTGTAGCCTTAAAATAGGAAATGGGCTGTGTTGTGGAGTAAAATGGATTAGTTTAGATAGTAATTGATGTACAACAGGTTTGGAGAGAAAACAAAACAAAATAAAGTTTAAAAGCCCCTCAACAATTTCAGTGAGGTATTGGAATGTGGCCTTGTAGATCTTTTTGAGTACTGTTCGTATACTTTTCTGCCTCTAGATCTGTATCCCTTGAGAAGTTGTAAATTTTTAATAATAGCCCTTGATGAAAACCCAGTGAATTGTTGTTCAGCTGTAATTGGTTTTTGAGTCATATCATAGTTCTGCAGCTTTGTAATTGAGTTTTTAATCTGTAAATATTGAAAACAAACCCTTGGTGACTGACTGTTCATCTTGTCCATAACTTTATTTCATTTTCTAAATGATGAAGAGATTGTAAGCTGCTCTGAGACTCCAGAATGAAGGGTGGGGTATAAATC
>NW_015165858.1:298019-308176 GCF_001447785.1 Gekko japonicus | reverse complement strand
TCCTTCTTCTCCTTTTCCTTCTTCTGCTGCAAATCTTCACATGCTTTCGATTGCTTATCCCCCCCAGCCCAAACTTAAAACACTAGTTCTTCTTAACGATGCAGATTCTCTGTGGTTTATTACTAATGCTAAACAATGCAATGCTGTAACTTGTGTTCATCATTTCTTATAATTTTAATGAGATCAAAAGTTTCTCCTTTTTTAGAATTTACATGCTTCTCCCTTTTAATTACCAGGGCTATCCTTTGCTTTTCAGGAATTTTACCATGAATGGGTTAATCAGCATACTGAGAAAGCCAAGTTCATGAAAAAGATATTTGCTCATTCTTTGCAAATGTCAAAGTATCTTGGGGAATGTGGAGGTGAGAAAGAATGGCGATCAGGGTTTGTTTCTTGTGACTCCTATGCTGTGGCTGCTGCAATTGATGAGAACTTTATCACAGAAGTCACCGAAATTGGTGTAAGTGTTGAACTCAATGGTTCGCTGACTAGAGGAATGATGGTAATGGATTGGACTGACAAACTGAAAAAGGAAAAGAAAGCCTTTGTCATGAAAAGCTGTGATTTAGAGAAGTTTCGGGCACTTATGATGACTGCTTTACAATAAACGTTAGCTCACCGAGGTACCTTCTCTGAGAGGGTTTTTGGCACCCTTTGCACACTATGACTTCAGCACACACCCCCTTCAGCATTATATACACAAACATCAATATAAGCACAACCAATCACAACCAAAAATAATTGGTGATTGTATTTGCTTTTACATAAAAATGGTCACAGACTGTATTACTTGCATTTCATAGTCTTTTAATCATATGTTTTACATTTCCCCCCTCTATAATTTTGTTTGTGTCTGTCTGTCTGGGAATCCACCATGGACACAATCCATATGCCCCCCCTCCCCCCGGCTGCTTTTCAAAACCAAATACCGCGTCTGGAGTTCGAATCACAGCACTTCAGCATCATGTGTAATTTAATTCTTATCAAAATCCAAAGCCGTTATATCTTTTGAAAATAATATTCATCTTGTCATGTAGATAGTTTCAGCAAGTGGCCGTGTTGGTCTGGGGTAGAAGAGCTCGATTTGAATCCAGTACAGCCTTAGAGACCAACGATTTCCAGGGTATGAGCTTGGTCATGTGTAAGCACATACAGATATTTTTTTATATTCCCCCTCCAATAATCCTGAGCTGATTTGTTTGTACGCCCAAAAATATAGCAGCCACTTTCCCAGCATTTATTACCATTGGCATCGCATTCATAACCTCCTTCCTTGTTTTCCAAATTATTGGGCTTCTATTTCGAAACGTATTAAAGACACACACAGCTTTATATTATGAATTTAAACAATCAGAGCATAGATCTCTGAGGAAAATACTTTTAAAAATATGTTGTTTAAAATTG
The DNA here is from genome assembly GCF_001447785.1 of Gekko japonicus. Classification (NCBI taxonomy): domain Eukaryota; kingdom Metazoa; phylum Chordata; class Lepidosauria; order Squamata; family Gekkonidae; genus Gekko; species Gekko japonicus. Next base: position 306,772 of record NW_015165858.1, on the reverse strand, counting down.
TATCAATGAGTGTGATAAACTGTGAGAGGTAATGGGGGAGGTAAGGGATATTTTAAAATTATGTCTGACTGAAAGTATGAAAGAGAAGGGGGCCACGGGTCTTATCCTTCTGCATTCATGTTCTAAAGAGAATATTAGTTGGATCTTAGCTGAATAGATACAAAACCGGGGAAACATGCTACCTACTTTGCTTGTTGTAAGCACAAATGAATTCGAGGGTGTTAAATCCAAGCTAACTGATCTTAGTTGGAGTGCACTTCCATTCCTCAAAACCAAGACCTCCCCGTAAGAGTAATCCATCCACTTTAAAGAGGCGAGTGGAACACTGATGAGCTCATTCCAAGGGCCCCAACCCTAAGCATACTTTGTTGTTGTGGTTCAGTTTGCGACCCCATGGACCACATCACACCAGGCCCTCCTGTCTTCTGTCATGCTCCGGAGTTTGCTTAATTTCATGTTCGTTGCATCTATGACACTGTCTAACCATCTCATCCTTTGTCATCCCCGTCTTCTTTGACCTTCAGTCTTCTCCAGTGAGTGCTCCCTTCTCATTTGGTGGCCAAAATATCTGAGCTTCAGCTTCATTATCTGGCCTTCCAGGGAACAGTCAGGGTTGATTTCCTTTAGGATTGACTGATTTGATCTCCTTGCAGTCCCTTGAGTCTTCTCCAGCACCATAATTCAAAAGAATCTATTCTTCGGTGCTCAGCCTTCCTTATAGTCCAACTCTCGCAGCCATACATGACTACTGGGAATACTATTGCTTTACCGAGGAGTAAATCCCATTGGACACAGTGGGACTTAACTTCTAAGCAGACATGCATAGGGTTATGGTGCAAGTTGCTTAGGAGGCATGGCCACTTTCCAAAGGCAGTTCCAAGGAAGGTGGCATCTTCCCAAGCCCCAGCTTGGAAAACCAGTTCTGGGGTCTGCAACTCCCTTGCCAATTCACCTCAAGATCCAAGTGGCAGTAGACCAGCAGTGCTGTGCACCACAAACAGAGGCAGAAGGAGCAGTGTCATACCAGACCGGTACAGTAGCTGCAGCACATCTGTGAAGAAGGCAGAGTGACTTGACCTTTCACAGGAAGGCAGAAGAGACACATTTACCACACAGTAGACCCTTCTACAGTTGATCAACGCCAGCTGGAATCTCCACTTCACCAATCCACCCCCTGTGCCCATTTGTGCACCTTAAAGTCTGGGGCTGTGTGCAATTGCCTCGTTTGGTGTAGTGTAGTGGTTAAGTGCGCGGACTCTAATCTGGGAGAACCGGGTTTGATTCCCCACTCCTCCACTTGCACCTGCCTGGATGACCTTGGGCAAGCCGTAGTTCTGATAAGAGCTGTCCTTGAAAAAGAGCAGTTTCTGTCAAGAGCTCTCTCAGCCCCACCTACCTCACAAGATATCTGTTGTGGGGAGGGGAAGGGAAAGGAGATTGTAAGCCGCTCTGCGACACCTTTGGGTAGTGAAGGGCGGGGTATAAATCCAATCTCTTCTCTTCTTCTTCTTCTTGTTTGTATGGTTGGGCAGGCCCTGTTCTCTAACCATGCATCTGAGCAGATGGATAGCCTGACCTTTTGTTTCTGCTACACAAGCTGAGGTTGTTGCAACAACTAAAGTGGCATTCTGTGTAAGGCTTGTAAACAGAGCCAGCCTGATCTTTCTTGTTTTCAACAGAGAAGCTTGAAACAACAGCTGGGGTGTGGTAGGGATGCACATTGTCTTGCATACCTTTAATATTCAATACTTGCATCTCTTGAATGCTGGAGTTTAGTGCTGGTGGTGGTGCAGCGTATGGGGAAAAGCTAATCGTGCTGTTGGAGCAAGGGAAACATGGGCTCAGACTCATTCTGGATGTTACTGTTAGAGATGTTTAAGGGAACATTAACCATGACCTATAACAATGTGCAGTTCAGCATGACGCATAGTGAGGGAATCTCTACATGATGATAAAAGTATCTTGATAGCCATTTAAAGTATACATTTTCTGATAGACATTATGTTTCCCCTGGGCCCGTGCAGTCCAACGTGTATTGTTAGTTTCATTATGGGAACTTCATTCCAGGCATGTGCAGGCCCAATATGGATTGGGACCATGGCTGGAATTTTACCTGAACTCATACCTAGGAAAAAGCTCCATGAAATAAACCAGGATTTACTTGTAAGTAAGCATGCATAGGATTGCACTGTAGCTATACTTGATATAGTTTGCAGGATTTCTACCAGGAAGGATTAAGGATGAGATTCACTCTTGGGTCCTGAGAAAAATAAGCACTTCTGGTTTTACTTGGATGGATTAAGTACAAAAATAATGCTGTTAACTTAGACAAGGGACATAGATAAAGAATACTGTATTATTTATGTACATGACCACAAACTTGTTTTGACTAGCGTAAATTATGCAAACCAATGCTGTGTTAAAATGGAAAGACTATTACAGGATGAAAAATGAAGGTATTGTTTTGTTTAGAACTTACATTATTTTATTATTAGCAAAGTCGGGCATCTGCATCCACCAGGCTGAGGGCAGGCGATGGTCTCCATCTTACATTGGCTGCCTCCCCCCCCCCCCCTTTTGTCTGTTATCCTTCCAGGTGATCAGTAATAAGATTTTTCTCTCCCCCCTAGATAAGGGATGCCGGGTTGTCTCTTTAGGTGCCATCTTTTAGTGTTAATATTATGGTAAAAACTGTTTTAATTAAGTAATCCATTTTTGTACCTATTGTATTGCAGATATTGTTGTTACCTGCCCTGAGCCTTGTTGCACAGGGGAGGGTGGGCTATAAGTCCAATAAATAATCATAATAAATAATAACCTACAAACACAAGCCATTTAATATATTGTAACACATATTGAATTATGCAGTGTAGATAACTTGTAAAAACACTGAATACAATATGATTTAACAGTATAAAACACACTTAGTCCTCACTGAGATAGTTGGCTTGGACACATTCAGCTTTCCCAAATGTACTTATTATTACCCTAATAACTCTTTTGTGCCATTTGCTGAAGCTTAAAGAGAGAAGGAAGACACAAGTGGGCACTCAGCATGCCACTTATGACATATTATTGCTGTCTGTTTATTTACTTAATTGCTTTATACCTTGGGACCCAAAGCAGCCTAAAGAGTTCTCTTCCCCTCCATTTCATCCTCACAATAACTCTGCGCAGTGGGCTAGGCTGCGTGTGTCTGTGACTGGCCCAAGGTCGCCCAGCAAGCTTCCATGGCAGAATGGGAATTCGAACCCTTGTCTTCCAGATCCTAGTCCAACACTAGGCACTATACCACCCTGGCCCTGTGGGGCACCAGGAGGGGGAATGCAAAACACTGGATCTTGGAGCAGGTGCTGCCTTGTTTGATCTGTTCCCCAGATATAAAAGCAGAGGTGTAGTAGAGCGGGCCACCCAGGGGCACAGCTCCGGGATTCTTTTCACACCTGGGTTTCTTTCAGATTACTTTATGCCATTAAAAAACAGACCCCCAAACTCTTGATCAAGACAGTTGCAGGGGGGGTTTGCTTCCCCCCCACCCCATCCTTCTGCTGTCTTGGAAGTCCTCCCTCAATCATTCTTCTTTTTTCACACTCATATAGGAAAAGCTGAAAGGGGGGGGGGTTAACAGAAGATGCTGCAAAGTTTTCAAAATACAGCTCCCATTCCCCCCCCCTTTAAAATTTGGATCTCCTGGTGTTGGAAATACAGGGAGTAAGAAAAACAATGACTGAGAGGCAAAGAACCTTGAGACCTTCAAAAGCACTGTGTAAATGTGTATTATTATTAATATCATTTATATCTTAGATGTTAATGAATCAGTGGACAAGCCTATCAATTGCCAACAGACATCTTGGCCAAATGGAACTTGCATGTTAAGAAGCATTTCACTTCTGAAAATCAGTTGCCGTGTGAGAGAGACAATAACAGAAGTGGGCCTTTTTACCCTGATTATGAATTCAGAAGCATCTGGTTGGCAACTCTGTGAAACACGATGTAGACTAGATGGCCCCTTTGTTTGAACCTCTGTGTTTGTGTGTGTCTTCATATATTTCAAAAATTGATGACTTGCTGGTCAATTTGTTAACCAGTAAAATCTCCCTCAGCTTCCTGAATGGTACACATTAATGCTTAACTTCTGATGTGAGAGATGAGCTTTTCAGATTCAGAATCATCTTGTTAGCATGCCAGAATTTTGTTTGTTAGCAGAAGAAACCAGCAAGGTATTACAGAATAGTTATTGCTCAGTCCCAGGTGGCTGAACATCACTTTTCCCTGTAAGAAGTTGGATGCTACCTGCTCAGGGGATGCAGTCAGAATCTTGTTGGTTAGTGGAATTAGCCATAAGGGCATCACAGGGCTCTGAAGAGCTGGAAAGCTTCCACACTGTTGCATTATTTTGGGTGCTCTTAATGAAGTATTGCACAACTTTTCTCTTTTGGATCTTGCTGTGGACCAATGTGGCTACCTGCTTTTTTGCCATAAGGTGGTGCTATTGATCTAGTGTTGGAGCCATGGGAAAAAGCCTCTTATGGCATGGAAAGGAAACTGCAAGACTGCTGCATGAAAAAGGGTTGCTTCCTCAGTAGTTTGGTGTTGCTTTTCCTGGAAGCTACATAAGTTAGCCTGTTCTGTGGACTTCCTAGAATAGAGCCCCACAGAGTTCAAAGTACTTCCAGTGAAATGACAACAGAGGACCAAATTATCCATTTGAGGTTTATCTGGAAACCTCCTGATTTGACAATATTGTATGCACAGTTAAGGTTTTAGCATATATGCCTATAGTTCTCCCCCCAAACCAGTGATGTTACAGATGAACTTATGGTTTCAAGATGCCAATTGAAGTGCAAAAGATTGCAACTGAATGCTTAGATATTCTGTTTTGCATGTAGCTGCCTTTAAGATAGACCACCAACTCATATTGCATCACTTTCTTATTATGGTTGAAAACAAAATTCCATATCAAGATGCCACTCTCCCCAATATCAGTTATTTTCTTTCTGGTACATCCTAAACCCAAAACCTGTGTATGGTTTGTTCATTTGTAGTTCAATCTCTGCCCACAGCCAAGCAAGATGAGGTACAATAGCATACATTGTTACTTCTCTTGGGTGGGGTAACAACAATTTAGGCTCTGCTCCATGACTACTCTTAGAAGCAAGCATTTCCTACCACCCCATGAAATTTGAACAGTAGACAAAATAATGAGGAATTTCACATTACCCTTTTAACCCGGTTTGAAGCCGTTTTTGATCCGTTGTGGAGTAAACCGGTATAGGGCCGCCATTTCACACATGGCTTTCCCTTTCCGGTAAAGAGCTGGATCTGAAGCAGTTTGCCATTTCAGACTGCACCGCTTTTCCCCCGCCGTTTTTTGCCCGCATGGGCGATCTCCGGCTTTTTAATTTTTTGAACGTTTGCTTTAGAGCGCTATGGCGCTATAAAGCGAACGTCCCCCCCCCCCCAAAAGCTGGCAATCGCAGTTGACAGGTAAAACGCTTCAGCCCCTAAACGGGACAGTAGCATTTGTGTGTGAAATTACAAATATATTCCGGTAGGGAACCAGTTCTAAAATGGTTCTGTCTGAAATGACAGAGCAGAAACCGTTTGGGAACTGTTCCTCTTCCGGATTATATCGTCTGTCTGAAATTCCTGTGGCTCTCCAATTGCAAAAGAAGTACATTGAAAGTTTATTATGTGTGCACATATGTACCTGCTTGTGAACGGACAGGATTTCGGTCTGGTTTCAGGGCCAGTTATGGGACTGCCTTCAGGGTTGGGACTGGGTGGCACCATTTTGAAGTGGTTTTGGTCTGACCTTGAAGGCAGGTTTCAGGGTATGGTGCCGGTCCCTTGGCTTCTAGACTGCAGGGCCCTTCCAAGTTTAATCTTGTCCCCCATTAGACTTTCCAGCATCCAGGTGGGGCCTGGAGATCTTCCACTTTTACAACTGGTCTCCAGCTGACTGAATCAGCTCCCCTGGAGAAAATTGCTGCTTTGAAGGGCGGACTCTATGGTATTGTACCACGCTGAGGCCCCTCCCCTCCCCAAACCCTGCCGTCTCCTGGACCCACCCCCAAAGTCTCCAGGTATTTTCCAACCCAGGGCTGGCAACTTTATTCCCCATGCTTTTAAAAACTATGTAAAGCTGCTGGTAAAGGAGCTGCGGTGGCTCAAGTAGTTAAGACGCTGAACTGCAGGCTGTGGAAGGTCAGTAGTTCAGCAGTTTGAGACTCGGGTGCCACATGACGGAGTGAGCTCCCGTCTCTAGTTCCAGCTCCTGCCAACCTAGCAGCTCGAAAGCAAGAAATTGCAAGTAGATAAATAGGTACCACTTCAGTGGGAAGGTAACAGCATTCCGTGTGCCTTGGTGTTTAGTCATGCCGGCCACATGACCACGGAAACGTCTTCGGATAGCGCTGGCTCTTCGGCTTGGAAACGGAGATGAGCACCGCAACCCTAGAGTCGGATTCGACTGGCTCGAGCAAGGGAACCTTTACCTTTTAAAAGCTGCTGGGAGAGGTCTGGGCGGCTGGACTTGCCTCTTGTTGTGCAAGAGAAGTGAAACTAAAACCAAAGATGAAGACATCACTTCCACAAGACCTGGATTAAACAAACCTAGAGTCTGGCGACAGCAGTATCGGAGACTCTGCAATACCTGGTGCAATCTGTATTTTTAATTCCTTGTTTTAATTAACTATTTACTACTGTTTTTTAGATGCTGAATGGCTTAAATATCTGTTGTGATCCGCCCTGAGCCTGTTCATGGGGAAGTTGGAATATACATCTGATAAATAAATAAAATAGCAGCTCATTTCACCAGCTTTGGGGTGGTGGTGGTGAACCAGCTGTGGCCAGTTCTGGGCAGGAAAGACCTTGCCGCTATGGTGCATCTCCCCGGTAATATCCACCTTAGTTTACTAAAGAGTTCTCCGCATGAAGCTACCACCGAAGACTGTTTCGAAGCAACAGTTGGTACAAAAGGCTGACTGGCGTGGGTTGAAGGGAGGAACATATGGCTCCAGTCTTGTTCCAGCTATGCAGGTTCCCAGTTTGCTTCTAGGCCCAATTCAAGGTGTTAGTGTTGATCTTTTAACGCTCTATACAGTTCATGTCCAGCATACCTGAAGGACCCCGTATGAACCTACCTGACCATTGCGGTAATCTCCAGAGTTTTGGGTGCCCCGGCCGTCTGAGAAGCTAGGCAGGGGGCAAGCTGAGAAAAGGCCGCCTCAATCATGGCGCTGAAAAGTTGGAACTCCCTCCCCAGAGACTCATGTGCCATCCTCTATTGTTGTCTTCTACTAGCAGGAGAAGGCTTTCCCCCAGTGTATCTGTACTTACCTGTATTCAGGTGGGTAGGTGTGTTGGTCTGAAGTAGCAGTTTGAGTCCGGTGGCACCTTCAAGACCAACAAAGTTTTATTCAAGGTATAAGCTTTCCTGCATGCACACTTCTTCAGATGCCGTGGAACAGAATTTCTTCAACCATTATATATGGGGGGGGGAGTTAGTTGCCAGGGAGGGCCAATTAGAGTTAAGACAGAGACAAAAAAGTAAATTACCAGTCCATCCATATCGGCAGAGGGTGCTTTGGGGTCAGGAAGCAATTTTCTCCAGGCCAGTTTGGCCAGGGATCCTGGAGGCCCCCCTCCCATCTTCTAGGCATAGAGCAGGGATCACTATGGGTGTGAGGGGAGGTAGTTGTGAATTTCTTGCACTGTGCAGAGCGTTGGACTAGATGACCCTGTAGGTCCCTTCCACCTCTATGATTATGCTGTATAAGTATTTACTGCTTACCCTCTATTTTTATGTGTGCACTGGTAATTTCCGTTGTTGTTTCTGTCTCTGTCTTGACTCTAATTGGCCCTTTCTGACAACTAAACCCCACCTCACCCTCTCTCTCCCTATATGTGATTGCTGACGAAATCCTGTTTCACTGTATCTGAAGAAGTGTGCATGCACACGAAAGCTTATACCTTGAATAAAACCTTGCTGGTCTTAAAGGTGCCACTGGACTCAGACTTTGTTGTACTTACCTGTCTATTTTATAGTTTGCCTGTGTGTTTTGCTTGCTATTTCCACCGATGTCTTGAACATCTAAGTTAACTTCCTTTCAGACCTTTATGTGCAAGGACTGTAGTCAGCCACCTCCTATTCCTGCATTGATAAAGTATGTACATACTACTAGAATGCATTTCTTTCAGTGGACTCCTACAACCCTCTGACACCATTGTGTCCTCAGCCTCTCAGACACATTGCATGCAGTGTTCCCTCTAAGCTGAGTTAGTGTCCGCTAGCTCAGTTTTTTAGCCTCTGGCTCACACATTTTTGTCTCAGTTCAGGGAGGATGGCTCCAGAGCAAACTAATATATGCAGCAGCCAAATCACTCATCCACAACTTTAATGCCAGTAGCTCACAAAGTAGAATTTTTGCTCACAAGATTTCACAGCTTAGAGGGAGCATTGATTGTGTGCCTGATCCATTTTGTTTCCGCTCAGAACCTGAAGGCCAAATCAGCACTATGTGAAAAGGCAAAATGCACTATGCGAAAAGGCTATAAAAAGCTGGATTTTAGATTGTATAAGGGGCGGGACCCGCGATACTCGCGGGGGGGGGGAGCTCCACACTTCTGAAGCAGAGGAGGAAGCAACAGGAGGCGGTAAGTTCCCCCCCATCCTGCCGGTTCCCCCCGTCTGCTCCACCTCCCATCCCCCCTAGATCTCCCCCCCTGGCTCTCTTCCCGCCCCCCGCCCG
>NW_015165858.1:247629-297891 GCF_001447785.1 Gekko japonicus | reverse complement strand
GGGGATTTAAGTATCCCCCGATACCTTTATCGCATTTTTAGATTTTTGTGCACACCTGGGGATCGCCCCACGTGTGCACAAAACTCTCCCTCCCCTCCAGGTGCCCCCGATGTGCGGAAATAAGTATCCGCACACCAGGGGGCAACTTGGCTATTAGCTATATAGATGCTGCTTAGGCAGGAGTCATACTTTTCAGTATTCACACTGATTAAAGGTAAAGGTTTCCCTCGCTCAAAAGCTTGTCGATTCCAACTCTGGGGAGTGGTGTTCATCTCCATTTCCAAGCCAAAGAGCCAGTGCTGTCCAAAGACTTCTCCGTGGTCATGTGGCCAGCATTACTTAAATGTTGAGGCGCACGGAACACTGTTACCTTCCCACCCAAGTGGTACCTATTTATCTACTTCCAATTTCTTGCTTTCAAACTGCTAGGTCAGCAGGAGCTGGGGCCAGAGACGGGAGCTCACTCCGTCATGCAGCACTCGGGTCCTTCTGCCGAGCGACCGACCTTCTGGTCTGCAGCCCAGTGTCTTAACCTCTGAGCCACTGCAGCCCCTGCACACTGATTAGCACTGTATAAAACAACAGAGACTGTTCTGTTTCACAACAAAACATTAAGTCTATGTAGTGAATTTAGTGGGTTTGAAGTAGTATTTTGGTATTTAATCAGCACTCATGATAAAAAGGCCTTGCAGAAGGGATCTGGAAAGACAGCAGCATACATAGAATCATGGAGTTGGAAGGGGCCACACAGACCATCTAGTTCTAGTCCAACCCCCTGCCCAATGCAGGACCAGCCTAAAGCATCTCTGACAAATATTCGCCCAGCCTCTTCTTGAAAACTGTCAGTGAAGGGGAGCTTACCACCTCTCTAGGCAGCTGATTCCACCTTTGAACCACTCTGACGGTGAAAAAGTTTTTCCTAATATCCAGCCGATACCTTTCTGCATGTAATTTAAGCCCATTGCTTTGGGTCCTCTCCTCTGCTGCCAACTGGAACAGCTCCCTGCCCTCCTCCAAATGCAAAGACTTGTGTTCCTGTGTTGCTTTTAACTTTGCTACACTAAAATAGGCGCGACGGGAGTCAAGGGCTGAGCCACCCTGTTTCACAGGGAAGGAAGAACGGAGGCCGCCAGGGCCAAGGAAAAGGGCCAGAGAAGGCAGGCCAGGAGATGCCAGGGTTCCTATGAAGGGATCATTGGAGGGAACACTTTTAAAGGAATAAAGAGGAGGTAAGAAAGGAATCAGCTAAAGGAAAGCTGGCAGAGAGAGGAAGAGGTGCACAGGGGTAGAAAATGTTGTACAGTGGGGAAGACACCAATTTTAAATCAGCCAAATTTCAGGCAGCAAGCCTGCAGCTTATTATTCATTTATTTAGAACACTTTTATGCTGCCTCTCCAAGATCCTGCCTGAGGTACCCGTTTTATACTTCCGCTTTGCTTAGCACACAGTTCTTGCAGTCAAGGAGGACACCCAAGCCTCTTAATTCTCTGCCGTGAGGCTCGATCTTCATTTGTACGCAGTCACTGTAGTAGGACAACAAATGCCCCATTTTGACGTGATTCTTGCCAAGGAATGGTATTTTGTGTGTGTGTGTGTACATATATTTAAAATTAGAAATCAGATGTGTCTTGCATAATTTGTGTATTTACTATCAGGTCTTAACACTTTAACCTAAAGAAAAAAATAATGCATTTATTGAGCTCCACCCTGCAGAACTTCACACTTGTTATTTGTAACAAAGCCTTCTCAATTTATCAGCAAATGATTAAACATGGTCCCATGACTAATGAAAACCAGCGGACCCCAGCCTTGTTGAGCCTGTGGGCAGATTTGAAACTGAGAGGTTGTGGGCCCCAAAAAGCCATAAAAGGGCTGTGGTGTCCAATCTCAACATGTTCCATCCACAGAAGTTAGGAGGTTCCAGTTTTCCTATCATGCAGACAGCTGCTGATGTACAGGTGCTTTCTGCAGACACGAAGGAGAATTGGATTTATACCCCACCCTTCACTTGGAGTCTCGGAGTGGCTTACAATCACCGTCCCTTCCTCTCCCCACAACAGACACCCTGTGAGGTAGGTGGAGCTGAGAGCCCTGTGACTGGCCCAAGGTCACCCAGCTGGCTGCATGTAGAGGGGAATCATACCCGGTTCTGTAGACTAGAGTCCGCTGCTCATCATAAGCACTACACCAGACTGGCTCTAAAGGTGATGCTCTTCTGAAGCACTTCCAGCTCCAGTGAGAGAGGAAATACAGGAAAGGCTCTTTGCTTTGATGAGGGGATGCCTTGGGGAAGGAGCGAGTGGGCACTACAGGACATCATTGGGTACCATGGCCGGGCATCACCGATGCACACACACTGATCACTTTGGAAGCCCACCAGATTCTACCTTCAGGTGTGGAAGTTCTTTGCATATGGTTCCTTCACTTTACTCAGATGATCCATCTTTCAGTGTCTTGGACTGTTACCGTCATTCCCAGTTATAGTGCTCTCTTGAAGCACTTTGCTAAGGCTTAGCATGTAGCCTCTATTTCACACAGAACCTATTACAGCAAAAGGACACAGGGCTGGACTGCTACAAACACCACGCAGACAGGGTATGTGTGGAGTTTTGCTGTGGTGACTCAGCAGTAGAATAGATGTACTGCAGCAGCTGTCACCGGGTCTCCTGTCAGCACTGTACCTGGCATTTAAGAGACATACAAGGCATGGTTATTTTTATACAATGTTTTCCTGTGCAGCGTGCTTCCATAAAGTTCACTATAGTCCAGTTGCTCCTGTAGCAAATGTGCCCAGGATGGACAGTTTTCCCCTGTACAAAAATCTTTTATGACTAGAAATAAGGCTGCCTACTGATTACAACTAATACTGCTACATCCAAGCCTATAAAAATAATCTGTCAAAGGTTTAACTTGCAGACACACCACAAGAAGTCACAGAAAAACAACACAATTGAAAAAAAGCATCATTTATTTTTCAAGTACAACTCAAAGTTGTATCGGTAAGAAAAGCACAAGGAATCTTGTTTTATTCACAAGTCTTGGCTATGCACATTTCAGTTCAACTTAAAAATGCATTCAGGTTTACAAATGTACAAACAGCACATAAAATGTATAGTTTGAACAAAATGCTCTTACATTCAGCCATTTTTGCTCCTAGATTTTTACATTCGTAGAGCCTTTAAACAAAGACAGCTTTATTTTTAAAAAAATACTCTGCATTTTTAGCACAAAGTGCTCTTTAAAATTATGTTTTGGAGCATAATACTGGAAACAAAAATTAAAAACCAAGCGTGGTATTTAAAAATCACCGCATTATGGGTCTTAACCAGGTTTTTGTTAAAAAAAAATATTAAAGGGCAGATGGTAAAGAACCAAGACTCAGTGGCCTCCGATGAATCATTGTTGACTCCATCCAAATTTTTCCAAGCAGATCAGCAATCTCACACTACCATAATTGCAGATAAACTTGAAGAGGAGCATGAGATGAATGTATCACTGGCTTGTAATGATGTTTGGGGAAGGGGGTGGAGCAAGGGGGAGGAATGGTAGCAAACTGCTTGTGAATTATGTTCCTGGATTTGGCATATTACGAAATTTACCATGATCAGATCTGGACAAGAGTCCTTTTGCTTCGCTTAATTTCCATTTTCATGTGGGTAATGCATGTTAGACCAAGGATCTGAGCTTCTTCTTCCAATTGCAGGGCTCCATATTCGCCAAGGGTTATAGGCCTGTCCCAAGTCTCCAGGATTGCTAACTGCTGGGGCAGCAGCAGGTGGTGGAGGAGGATGTTCACTCCCCAGATCGATATCTGGCAATGTATTAGTGGGAGTGTTGAAAGGAAGGGTGTTGTTCAGGTTACTCGACCAAATGGAACTGCTGAATGGAGTGGTGCTGGCAGACCACAGGCCATTCGGGTTGCCAAGGATAGACTGGATTATAAAAAGAGACAAAAAGTGGAGGGGAATTAATATAAACGTCCTAGAATCCTGCATCTTGGTTTCACTCTGAACAGTTCTAAGTCACTGAGAGAACACACAGATAACCCAATCCTTCAGAGTCCTGGACATTAACTTATATTATTGCTGCTTACAAAATAAATAAAAATGGCTGCTTGGATGGGTGATGGCGGAGGAAAATGCCGTCAAGTCACAGCTGACTTGCGGCCACCCTGTGGGGTTTTCAAGGCAAGAGACGTACAGAGGTGGTTTGCCATGGCTTGCCTCTGCGTCACCACTCTGGTATTCCTTGGAGGTCTCCCATCTTGGGGGTTTAGAACCCACAGATGTGCTACAGACTCACGCTTCCCAGCATGCTGTGCTACAATGGAAAAGGCCAGAAATGTTCTACCTAGGAGAGTAGCTGCAGAGGTGAATACAGATCTGAACACTGGGGAAGAGCAATTGAATATAATGACTTTGCTACAAGATCACTAGAAGGCAGCTTAACTAGTGACATTATGGACAGACACTGGGAGGAGGATTTTTGTTTTGAACCACTGTAGGACTGTGAAGGATCAGACAGTAAAGATGTCCTGGGTGCACGCATGGGCTGCAATGTAATTTTCATTACTGACACACAGATCACTGGACTACAACGAGGAGTGGGGCCATGGCTAGATGCTAGAGCTACTTCTATCCCCACCAGGTCCAGTTAAAATGGTCAGTTAACAGGGGATGTGGTTGACCTCTGTGCAAGATCTTGGGAGAGCTGCTGCTCATCAGAGTAGACATACCAATGTACCTTGACACGTTGCGTTATGGGTCATCAAGTCATGTCTGACTTATGGTGACTCTATTAATTAATATCCTCCAAAATGTCTCACAATTTATCAATTGCTCAAGTATATCTTGATATACTGATAGTGTAACACACCTTAATTGAGAGGGATGGGTTAGAGAAATAAGTGAGCCAGGACTGTGATAAACAAAAGTAATGTAGAATCAGCACAACATCAGAGGGGGACAAGAGCGTACAGCTAGAAAACTTGGGCTTTAAGGCACCCCTTTAGCTATGGACAAAAGCTAACAGCATTGGGCAAATCAACGCATCACTATCCGAGTCCAAATGGTAAAGACTGAATACCAGAAGAACTTTTATGCAGGATTTACTTAAAATGGAAACCTAGTCAAAACCACAGTCCAAAGAAATCTGTACAGTCTCTCCCCCTCCCTTCGACTGCAGCCATATTTAGACCAGTAGTTCAGAGTGCATCTCTCTGTTTCTTTCTTCAGTCATATGAGCAAGGGTGTCAACAGGCTGGGGATGTGAAGTAGACTTACTGCAGTTGTGTGAGTCGGGGATCCAGAACTTGAGGGCCAGGAAGGTGTCCTGTCTGCAGCTGAAGAGTCCCAGATGGATGAAGGAACAGCACTAAACTCACTCCAGTTTCGCTGAACATCCTGACCATAAACCGACGGTGACAGCCCAAGTTTGCTGAAAACTTCTGCATTGGAGGGGCAAGGAATGGGAATAAGAAACATTTACAATGCAGTATCATGAAACAAGATTTCCTATAGATAAAATGAACAGCAGCATTATATTAATAAGTCATACGCAATACAGATTTTACGTTATTGTGTTTGAACTGTGTTTGAACAGGCACAGTTTCACAAGCATTGCTGATCTCCAATCAAAGGCAAGATGATGCCTCTACTACAGCCAAGTTAAAAAGTGCCACACATGCAGAAGTCCCATCGAACCATATAGGGTGTGCTTCTTCCTTTATGAAGAACTGTAATGCCTTTTGGTAGGCTTTGAACACTCACTGCCCAATAAAGCTTTATGTTTAATGTAGGACCAACTCTAACAAACTCAGATGTAATAAATTCTATGGGGCTAGCTGTGTTAGTCTGTTGAGAACAAAAACACTTTGTTTTTAATTACTAATTTAAGGTGCCACAAGACTTAATGGCTAGGACTGACTCTGAACTTTCTAACACTTGCTAACTAAACCGTTATCTGTTCTCTTATTCGAAACCATTCATGTCTCATCTACAGTTGTTTGCCGAGAGATTTAATTTCCTATAACAATTTAAATGGAAGCATTAATCTTTGAAGGCAAGGGGTGCTCTGCAATCAGCAAGTTCCTCTTGTTTTATTGCTGCCATCATTTACTGTGTTGCAGGAGGCAACGACTGCCAATAACAAAGAGAACACTAGCGTGATGGCTGTGGGGAAAAAAATCTTATCTATAAGGTGGGATAAGCTTTTTATTTCCCCATAAAATGCCCCCATAAAAATACAAACACCAAAGCATAGGAGAGCATTCCTCCAACCCTGCCTGCTTATATACCTACATTTTAGTTGGAGAGGCAGTTCTGAAGGCAAGCTTTTTGTTACTAAAATAGACCTCACTGCAATTTTTGGCAGAATGCTCTAGCCCACTGTAAATCACTCGCGCAACAGTGGAGGAATGTATGTCGTATTGTTTCAGGGCAGACAGCCAGAGCAAAGTTTGGTAGCTTCCATCCTGGCCATCCAAGTCCTGCTTTTAGTTCTGTATCAAAAGGGGGGGGGGAGTCTATTTACACAGAGAAGAAAAAGGCTCTTGTCTATTTCAAAACCAAGCAAAAGTGAAAAGGAGGGCCAATATTAAAACCTTTCCATAAAAGATAAAGAGGTACATGTATTTATTAATAATAATAACAAATTTTAAAACATATATAGCGGCCCATTTACAACTAATGTATATAAAATATAACAATATCAAGGGCTTACAAAGTTGACCTTATGCGTTTCGGCCAAATAGGCCTTCCTCAGAGGTCATACATATGTGGCAAGATGGTCTTATGTGCATATTTACCTTGTGCCTGGTGATTTTACTTTTGAACAATTTACTTTATGGTCCTCATTGAATCTATATTTTGTATATATTTCTGATTGTGTGTATGTGAAAATAATTATTAACCATCTTGCCACATATGTATGACCTTTACATTGGTTGTAAATGGGCCGCTATATATGTTTTAAAATTTGTTATTATTATTAATAAATACATGTACCTCTTTTTATCTTTTATGGAAAGGTTTTAATATTGGCCCTCCTTTTCACTAACCTCTGCTTGGTTTTGGAGTTCATTGTTAGGTTCAGTGTTTTCCCCCCCTTGGTTTCTTCTTGTCTATTTCATACAGAAATGAAGTTTGTATATGCTGCTACAAGAGATGCCTATTCAGCACAGATTAGATTGCCAGTTCTTTCCAGCATGAGGCACTAATGGATTTCAAAGTGCAAGGCAGGCACAGAGCCCTTCATTCTTTCCTGCCCATGGACTGACTCAGTTTGACTCCAAGGGCGATTCTGCATCTAGCATTTGCTCCACATCTTCTCAACGGGGAGGAAAAAGTGCAGCTCAAAACCACACTCAAATACCTTGGGGCAACGCCGTACGCCCCTGAACAGCCATAAATCTATGCAGAAGCTACCATAAAACCCGATAATCAAATTGACAGCAGCATGCAATGCACAGGGGAATTTCTGTCCCAACGTGGGTTTCATAAAACAATGGAGGGAAAAGCCAATGGAGAATCAGCCCAAGTCTAAGCCCTTGTTTTTCTCCATAGGCCATTTGTTGCCAAACTCTTCCCTCAGGAACCTGCTTGAATACTGCCAGTCTAGACCGCTAAGGTTTTGCTGTTGTCTGTCAAAACTGAGACAAACACTGCTAGCTGAAATTCCCATATTTGGCTTCTCTTAATAACTAAAGAGTGATCTGAACATCTTCTCTCCAGTTCTTTGGGCCAGTGTGACACAGTAGTTAAAAGTGTTGTGCTTGGCCTCTGGCTTTAGAACTCCCCTCTCAACCATGTCATTTATTGGCCCTGGACAAGGTCACTGTCACCCTAGCCAACATGAGAAGCACTGGGGGTGTTCAGTGATCAAAGACATCTTAGTTCATCCACCATTAAAAAAAAACCCTTAAATAAAACAGATGTGTATGGTTTTTTTACTATATGGACATCAAGGATAATTTACAATTTTTTGGAATTAATATACAAAATAGTAAACGGAAATCCAACAATTACAAATATCATCCAAATCTCTGAAATACTAAAAGAAGCATAAAATACTTAAACTGAATGCTGTCACTTCACCATTGGAATGAAACATTGTATTGTATTCCCTGACTCTCAACCTCACTCTTTAAAATTGTTTCCAACCAAAGTTTTAGCTGATTAAAGTTCAAAGCCTCAATAAGACTGTGACCTACCCCAAGGCCTTTAAAAAGGGTTGGGAAGAATATAAACAGTTCAAGCTTGGAAACCTCAAGATAGAATGGCTTGAGTACAAAGCGTCGGGAGCCAATGCCTCCTCCTGACTCGACCCTGCCCCGGCTGCCTGAGCTGAGGACATCTGGGGCCCATCCTCACCCATGCAAGGAAAGCCAGGAGAGGGAGGAGGCTGGGACCCAGAGGCAGGTCACTCTGACACAGCCAAGGAAAGGCAGGGAGCCCGGCAGCAGCGAGGAGGGGCACGGTCAGTAGGCAAGGCTGGGCTCGGACGTGGGGAAGGCCAGAATGGGACAGGCTTCCCTTCCCTTTTATGGTCTCCCAGGTGGAAGGGGATTGGAGACAGGCCAGGTAATCCTATAAAAGAGAGAGTGGGAGAGAGAGAGAGGGAGAGAGAGAACAAGTCTGGGGAAGGAAGAGGGCCCAGCTGCCGGAACCCCCTCTCCTTCCCAAATCTGAGGCCAGAGGTCCTCTTTGGTGGTGGGATGGTGGATGGCAGGGAGACCATCTTGGGGGAGGGGGAGCCTCACAAAGAAGTTGTTTTTCATCAGCGGAAGGAACTTCCATTTGCAGAACAGAACATTCCTGCCTCCTTGTCCCCACTCCATGGCCAAATGAACCCTCCAAAATGCTGTTCCTGGGATGGCAGATCACTATGAAGAACAGTGAGGAACGGCCTGCAGCGGGGGTTGGAGAGGAATCAGAGGTCAACTCCCACCACCAGAAAGCAGCCCATGATTTGACTCCATATTTGTTAAAAACTATTCATGCAAGAAACATTAAAAGCTATTTTCCCGGTTACATTGTTGCATTGTATTTTTTTTTTTTTACTCTACAGCATACTACTTACCTCCAGTTAAATTAAAAGAATTTCCAAATGCTGAGAATGAGTTGAGGGGTGTGAAATCTGGACTACCAGGATTACTTATAGGACTCCACAAACCAGAACTAAGCAGGAGAGAAAATATTGTTGTTAGCAAGGTCACTTCAGTGTGACCACCACCAATATCCAACCAAACATAAAAGATCAACTATTTGGAAATGAAAACAATTTTAAAACCATAGCAATTTAAGCTAAAATGGATTATGCCTGGGCCAGTGGAACTGATACGTGAGAAAGAGCAGACAGGTTATACAGTCAACATCTTCAGCCTCAGCAAAGTGAATTAGTTTACAACAAAGCAAAATTATGGTTCTCCCTTTTAGTGTCATGTGATCAGAAGAAACAATGTTTTTTGTTCTGCCGAGTTGTGGGGTTTTAACTAGGGGTGTGCATTTGGTATAAACCGAGCCAAAAAAATATCCGAAAAATAACTTACCAGTATTTTTAAACTGGTTAATGATTGGGGCTTAATTTCAGCTATCCAAAATGGCCAAGCCCTGAAAATTCCAAAAATATTCGGGATTTTCGGGACTGCTGGGATCATAGTTCCTTAATATTCAGGATCACAGTCCCTTTAAATGCCTTCCCTAAGCCATGCGACTCCATGGCGAGTGAACTCCAGAGGTGTTTAAAGGGCTCACAGTCCCTTTAAATGCCTTCCAGGCGAATTTGCTGCTTGGAGGTGTTTGAAGGGACTGTGAGCCCTTCAAACGCCTTTGGAGTTTACTCCCCACGGGTTTTGGGTTTGTTTGTTTTTTTGCACACCCCTAGTTTTAACTGCCACATTCTACTCAGGGTGTCTTTACTCATACGCTGCTCAATAGTGCTTCCTATTTTAGACAGACAAGTTACCTGTCCGAGCCATCACTGTCAACAGCTGTATGTGACATATTCATACTGCCAGTAGCCTCAGTTTTAAGCGGTGAAGGCTTTGTTAGGCCACTCCCACCTGTAACAATAAATTTAAACTGAGCAAAACAAGAAACAATGCTGTAAATACCCTCTAGGACAGTAATAGCTTTTCTAAGTGTGTGTGTGTTACCTGGACTCTTGTCATAACCCGCAGCTACAGCAGCAAATGTAGGGTTTCCATTCCTGCCAGGCAGTGAGGCTGCCTTGGCCACCTTATGTTTGGCACCACTGAGCAACTTGCTTTTTGGTTCACTACAACAAAAACAAAACAAAGGGATACAGTTTTTTAAAGCTCACACATACCTCTCTGAAATTACATGAGGGTTTGGCCATCTCTGTCCACACTGGACATCTCCTTTTGGTGGCAGTCCCTTCTTTTACAGAGGTTGGCAACAAGTGTAGGCCCTGCTCAGCGCACACACACACACACACACTCAAACCACCCATATGCCCAGTTCCAGGGCATACCCATTGCCGTGCCAGTCCCAATTCTTGTTCGGTTCTGAGGTCTGTGATAGGAAGACTGCCCTAAATCATTTTTTCTTTTCATTGCTAGATAGGAAACCATCCAATTCCAAGACTTGGTTTGATCCAAGGGAGGCCTGAGAACTGCATGCAGTGAAGCTAGTACTTCTCTTTCCACAAAAAAGCAGGGGAAAGAACTTGGATGGGAGGGCCCTTCTGTCATAGACCATTTCCACAGTAGTGACCATTCCCTGGGTCGACGTATTTAAAACTGGGTTATGTGAAATTTTCTGCAGTAAATTTTTCCTCACCAGGCACAAACCCGAAGTCTTCTTACCCAATGGTTTTGGAAACCCCCATTTTAGCAGTTCCAAAAACATGGGGGATAAGAAGGAGAAAACTTTGGGTTTGCGCCTGGTGAGGAAAAACCTACTGCAGAAAATTTCACAGAACGCGCAGTTTTAAAAACATCAATGTGGGGAATTTCACTACGGCAGAAATGGTCTCGGTCAAGAAGGTTCAGTCCTCTTTTGGAAGACTGCCTGGAATTGTCCTAAGATGGCCAGCGCCCAGCACTGGAACTACTAAGTTCTTCCTTCTCACTTTTGAATCCGAAAGCATTATTGAGAAGAATCTCACCCTTGCCCTGGAATAATTATCTTCATAGCTCATACTTACTGCAGTTAATTGATAACGATTTCTCCATTGTCATATTAAGGAATATTGATCCTTAGACGCAACCTTTGGCCAGCCATGCCAACACTCTTCTAAGTTCTACTGAAACTGCATCTTTTATTTGGTTCACAGCAGAGCTGAAAGAGTTTAGTGTGTGTGTGGGGCTGTTGTTTTGTTTTTAAAAAGCCAAATCCTGCAAGTTCTCCTTACCACGGGGATTTTGTAAAACAGCATAAAGCTCAGCACGGAGATCCTGAGTCCCCATGTACCCTGGGGTTCCAGCACCAGCTGTGGAAGATGGAACTGCACAAACATAGTTTTTCACCTGCTAAAGCTAGAGACTGGTCTAAAAATACAGAGCAATCCCTCTGGCCTCATGTGCCCATCCCAAAAGGCTCCTCTCACATGGTGCTCTGCTGATATATCAAGATGGGTAGCCATGCTAGTCCATCTGTATTTATTTATTTATTTATTAAACTTATATCCCGCCCTTCCCCGTAGGGCTCAGGGCGGCTAACAGGCAATATATATTGCAACAATAAAACAAGCTTATCAAAGTTAAAAAAGATATACATTTAAAACCCATCATAATACAAAGTTAAATTTAAATTTAAAATACTCATTAAACTGCACACCCAGAGACTCCAAAAGTGTCCAAAAAAGTCCAAAAAAGAAAAAAAAGGAAAAAAAAGAAAAAAGATGGCGGTCCAATAAAGGTTCCCCAACGTCATTTGATGGTTTCAAACATTCGTTCAGATGGTTAAGATGTTTAAGATGTTCAAACATTCCAGTGTTTCCGATGTTCCTCCCTTCCTAGGGCCTCTTCCACCCCCCCTGATGGCAATATAATGGGGGGGGGCGGGAGGCGGCGGCCCCTTACTTGAAAGCCTGGTGGAAGAGCTCCGTCTTGCAGGCCCTGCGGAACTGCATCAGGTCCCGTAGGGCCCGGATGTCCTCCGGGAGCTCATTCCACCAGGCAGGGGCCGCCACCAAAAAGGCCCTAGTCCTTGTAGCGACTAATTTAGCATCTCTGGGGCCCGGTACAGTTAGTAAATTTCGGGCCCCAGACCGTAGTGCTCTTGGGGGAACATACGGGGTAAGGTGGTCCCTCAGGTAGGCTGGACCCAGACCATGTAGGGCTTTATAGGTAAGAACCAGCTGTAGCAGCATAAAAGATCAAGAGTCCAGTAGCACCTTAAAGACATACAAAATTTGTGGCAGGCTATGATCTTTCGTGAGTCACTGCTCACTTCATGGGCATGAAAGCTCATATCCTGCCACAAATTTTGTATGTTTTTAAGGTGCTGCTGGACTCTTACTCTTTCCTAGAGCTCTGCTGGAAAGTGAGGGACAGAGGGCAATAAAATTAATGGAAAGAATTTAAAGAGGAGTCTAAAATGCAAAAAAGAAGAAAAGAAAAGCATTTTATAATGGCAGAAATAGTAACAAGTTTTTTGCCTCAGGAATTTGTCCTCGGTTAAGGCAGCAGCCACCAGAACTTACTTGCAATTGTTCACAATACTGCTGTAAGTGCTCCGTGGTACAAAGGCCAATGACGCAGGAGGAGGTGATGGAGAGGCAGGCGTTGGTGAGGTCTGTCGTTGTTTCAAGAAAGCATCTGCGCTGAGGGTTTGCAGGGACAGCTTATAAAGGCTGTCACTAGCTGGACAATTAAAAGCGATACTATTTTTAATCCTTGACGGCTTCAGTGCACAAGACCAGTTTTACATAGTTATGTTACGTTTCCTGAAAAAGATCTATTCCAATGCCAGTTCAGCCTCCCATTGTGAGAACAGAGAACGGAGCAACACAATGTATTTCAAATGTGACGCCATGTGACCAGCACACATTTCAGTTCTCTGACTGCTAAACAAGGAGGTTTCTGTGTGTAGCTGGAAAAGGCTCAACCAGTATAGAATAAAAGTGATTTATTTATTTTTTAAAAGTGATATATAACTATTTTTTTATACCCCAGTGTGCTTCAGTTCAAAAGGGAACTTCAGGAACAAAAAATTGGCTATAATGCTGGCTCACTTTTAGATAACAGCTCTTGTTGTTTCAGCCTATTTAGCCAGTTGAATTGACAGCATTTCCAAGATGTACTTGAGCAGCCTAGTCTTACTCAGGTCTCTAGCCTCTGTACATCCTCCTTGGTCTGCACTATGCTGAAAATTGGAATCTTGTAGAGAGTCAGCTTGAGTAGGGCCCCCAGCCCTGTACCTCCTTGCCTACAGATACTGCCCCTTCCCTTCCTGAAGCTTCGGGCCAGGACAGATTGCGCCAGCACCAGAAGAGGAAGGCTGCTTTCCGGCAGTCTAACTGGAGTCCAGGAGGTGCCTCTCCATCCAGAAAAGGCCCCATGTTCATGGATTATCTCTTGCCACATGGGGGAATTGTCGCAGCTGATCTGGTGGGTCTTGGGTGTGCATTTGGCTTAATCAAACTAAATGAATTACCCCCCCCCCCAAATACCCTATCTGTATATAACATGCCTTCACACTCTCTCGCTCTCTCTTTCCCCAGCCTCCCACCCCACCCCACCCCACCGTGGGGTGGCTGGGAAAGGAAAGGGAAGGAATTTAAACATGCCACCTCTCTGTCTGTCCTTCCCCAGACTCCCGGCTGTGGAAAGAAAGTCAGAGAGATAAGGCAAGTTAAGATGCCTTCCCTTTCCTTCCAGCATTAAACTGGTCTGTTTCACTCCCCTCCCTTCCAAGTCCAGGGGAGTGAAACTGACCAGTTCAATGGCTGGAAGGGAAGGCCTTCTCTCTCTCTCTCTCTCTCTCCTTCCCCAGCCTCCCCCCCCCGCAGTGGGGTGCCTGGGGGAAGAAAGGGAAGGCATGTTTAAATGCCTTCTCTCTCTCTCTCTCTCTCCAGCTGTTAGGTTTAAATGGCCTAAACCTAACAGACAACTGGCAGGGAGGGAAACTGACCAGTGGAAGTGGCTGCTGGCTGGGGGAGAGACGGGAAAGCATTTCAACATGGCTTCTCACTCTCCCTTCCCTCCCAGTGGGTATATCAGACCTGAATATATTCGGAAATACCGAATATTTTCCGACTCTGAATACTATACCGGTATTGGTACTGGGAAATTTGGTATTCACCAAAAAAAATTGGGTCTGAATAGGAAAAACACTGAATCTTTTTTTCTTGCACACCTCTAAGCCTTCAGATAATACACCCCCCCCCCGAATGATTGGCGGTGGGTCTTGAGTTTCTACTGTTTCAAGCGCTTCTTCTCAGAATAAGAGAGACTCAGTGAATGCCCAACCTGTGCCTGTTCCCTGCCTCTTGATAAAGAGAAGGGGGGAGGGGGGGGAGAAGAGAAGATTTAAAAAACCCTTTGCTTTGTGCCAGCTGTGACAATCCTATGCTGTTCTGCTGGCTTGTGACTGGGTTCGAAAACAAGGGGAAATAAAATCCTTTGCCACAGAATTCAAACCCTTTATCCCTTGGCTCCTAAGCTTAGTCACCTTAGTGGTGGTGGGGGGCACTATAAATACTTACAACTTCCTGCTTTATGAATTGGCACCGAATCCCACTCTGGAGGAGGAGAGTCCTTTTCCCCTTCTGAGCTGCTGGTATTTCCCAGCTCCTGACCGCAGCCACTAGAGAAAAACTTTGCCAGTGAAGATGGCCTGCTGTCCATCAGCTTTGTACTGATACCTACAGGGAACAAACAAACAAGGGCACATGTGGCACACCGGCTGGTAAGGCAAGAGCTCTTCAGACTCACAAACAAAGCCATTAAGGAAGGACCGAGGAAAACAAAGTTTCAGAACTCTGGCTCAACCAACACCAGACTTACTAAAACATACCTTTCGCTTTCTGAAGGTTTCTTGGCTTGAACCCATTTGCTAACATATGCCGGGCAGCCAGCTTAGTTGAAAAGCTTTTGTGCTGTTTATTTTCCAGCAAGGGAGGACACGGTATCTCACAGGAACTAAAATAAAAGTATAAATACGTACGACAGAGTTATTCTTTATAGCAACCTGACCACTGAGAGAACATCTTGAGTATATCAAGCACATGGCAGATCAACAGCAGTCCCTGTCCTTCCAGATCTGATTTCCTCAGCTTTAATTCAGAGTGTCCAAACAAAGCAAATGGAGAAGAGCCTGGCTTGGATCGTTGTTTCTCTCTCATAGCTACGAGAGAGAGGAGAGAGAGAGAGAGAGAGAGAGAGAGAGAGAGAGAGAGAGAGAGACACTTCTACAATCCTGCATACTTCTCCATAATTCACTACCTCCTTTATCTTCATCTCATACAAACCATCACTTTTTACAGCACCTAAGTGGCACCATTTCACTCCCAGTGTGGTGTAGTGGTTAAGAGCGGCGGACTCGAATCTGGAGAACCGGGTTTGATCCCCCACTCCTCTCCCACACAAAGCCTGCTGGGTGACTTTGGGCCAGTCACAGAATTCTCTCAGCCCCACCTACTCACAGCCAGTGTTCATGTGAGCTAGCTCACAGTTTTGAGCCTCTGGCTCACACATTCTTGTCTTAGCTCAGAAAGGATGGCTCCAGAGCAAACTAATTTACGCAGAAGCCAAACCGCTCGCTCACAACTTTGATGCCTCACAAAGCAGAATTTTTGCTCACAAGACTCCACAGCTTAGAGAGAGCATTGCTCACAGGGTGCCTGTTCTGGGGAGAGGAAGGGAAGGTGATTGTAAGCTGCTGAGACTCCTTTGGGTAGTGAAGGGCAGGGTATAAAAACCAACTCTTCTTTTTCTTCCCCTGAGTCTTGCTACAATAGAAGTACAGATGGGTGGCACGCTTCATAGAGGTGACTGACAATCTCAAGTCTGCCTGCTGGTAGCCACCTCAATCCAACATTTAGCTCTGGAGGCTTGAAATTTGGAATTATTTGCTTACTTGGATTTCACATCTGCAGGGACTTCTTTCTTGATAACTGACTTTTTGCTTTTCTGCTTTACTTGTAGCATTTCATTTTCCTGTTTTTCTGGAATTGGTTGTTTTCCCTTTTGCTTTTCTGGCTCCTACAAGCAACAAAACCAAAGAAGAATGGTGAATGAAAAGTTGCATTCCAAAACAGAATTGTAGGCAAGGAGACAACCTGTTTCCCCATTAAGGAGGATGTCACACTGTCTAAAGCAATGATGTTTGCTACAAACTCACTCCATTTGAATACCAGCCAGAAGAGTTCCAAACTAACTTGAGTGAGGCCACCCAATACATCTTGACTGTCATTAACTGTCACTAGAACAAATTTAGCATACAAATGTAC
Organism: Gekko japonicus; assembly: GCF_001447785.1. Taxonomy (NCBI): domain Eukaryota; kingdom Metazoa; phylum Chordata; class Lepidosauria; order Squamata; family Gekkonidae; genus Gekko; species Gekko japonicus. The sequence continues at coordinate 281,474 of NW_015165858.1, read as the reverse complement.
AAGTTTCCCTTTTTTAGTGAAACGGATCAGTCAGGAGACCTTTCATAAAGCAATCCTGGCCTGGCAGATTTCAAGTACAGAATGAGCAGAAACCAGAAAAAGGTACAGACCCACAAACCTGCAGGCTGAGAGACTTCAGCATAAACTTCCTCATAACTTTTAGACACACTACTAGCACACCATTCAGAAGACGGAATGGTACAGTCACCTTGTGGAATGTGGTTAACAAGCCACTTACTATGGAATAACAACTAACACACCATTAAAGTACCACGAAAAAGGTCAACTAAATGCCACTGTCAGCACTGTTTCTCAGGATCCCAGGGAGGTCCTGGACAAAGGTCCTATTTTCTCCTTTCATTGGTCTATGCAAAACTTCCCTTTGTAAAACTTTCTACCTCCTTCAGAAGTGCTTCTGTGTCTGGATTGGAGGTTTCCGTGGTTGTTGAAGAACTGTCATCATCCACTAAGGAATCTTTCAGTTCATCTTCTTGCTGTTTTCCCTTTCCTCTTCGCTCCTTTTCTTCCCGTTTCTTCTGGGGCTTAGATTTACGTTGAAATGGTTTCCCTTTCCCTGGAGTGATAAAGGCAGCTTCAAATTAGTAACAGCTATAATTTGTGTCAGATTTAGTGAGGTAAAAAAACATTCTTCCATCACAGTGCTTTTCCTGGGGCAAAATCCACGAGGAATCTCTCCAACAGGATCTAGAGTGAGCCCACAAATGTTGGCTAGTACGCTGCAACAAGCTTGCACAAAAAAGTTTCCTGGTACATTGTGCCTCAAACTTCACTTAATTTTTGCATAATTTTAGCACCTTTTTATACTTCATAGTATTTTCATGTCAGTGGCATCAAACCCATTGGACTTTACTAACTTCATGTTGTGCTCTATAGACACTGGCCACTGATGCACATGCTTTTTTGGGGGGGCTACAAAGTGCTGAAAGGTAACTAAGAGCTGGCCAACTACTACACAATCAAGAAATCCCTTATTAGCCTTAAGCATGTAAATGCCAAATAAATGACACAAAATAATGAAAAGGCTCAGAAGGTACTAAGGATCCATGTCTCGATCAGTTACTCCACAACAAGATACTAGAAATAAGTTTGTCTGTTTTTATTATACCATTTTCCAGATAAAGTCTCAGCCTCATGTACTCTTCAAAATTCCGTAGCACATCTTTGTTAGTTAAGCAGATTTAAAGCCTGAATTTTGAGATTAAATGCTGCAAAATATGCTATTCAGTTAAACATTTCCTAAAACTATTCACAAAGGCTGTGTTCCACAAGAATCAACAAAGTGCTTAAAAACTTTCTGCTTTGAGCTTCTATTGTGAAAAGGGGAAACCAGCAGACAACTTCAGACCCCAAATTTGTTGATAACCTGTTAAAATCATTGGGGGAAAAGGCCTCCTTTAGTGCTGTGCTTTGCCAAGGGACTCTGGCTGATTTTTGTACACCCCGGCTAGTAAAACTAACTATCCAGCGAGATCACCAATCACTGCAAGGCCCATCTAAAACAGCTGCCTCTGAAGACATTGAGACTATCCTTTTCTGTCACAATAAACATTGAAGCTCTGATCTATAAGATCAGAGATGGCCAATTTAAATTTCTCTACATTTGAGCCCTGTATCTATCCTGAGAGATAGGTTAGATGAAAACAGGACAGCTGAAAATCTCCAGCACCAGGAAGACGGCCCAAAAGCTAAAGTGTTAATCACGGAGAGAAGTGATCACTGCAAGAACTTTAGGCTTGTAGACTTGCCTGTATAAGCCAGAGGGCAGGGCTGTGGCAGGCCTTCTGGACACGCACTCATGGGAACTCTTTTGATCTGCCCAGAGCCTCATCTTCTAACAGTGAACCTACCACACATGGGGCATAAGACTTGATACTGGTGTGCCCAAACCTCTGCCCATTGTTTTTAAGTGTCTTCATTTCACTACAAAAGAAGACCAGCTGAAAGAAGCACAGACATTCCCCAAGACTTCCCTAAAGTTGTGAAATCAGAGACAAGGCTTTCCACAGATGAAATTACTGAACAGAGAAAAGAATTTGGATTACTGTTCCAAAATATCCAACAACACAATGTATTTGGTATAACAATTAAGATGAGGTAATTTGAGACACCAAAGCCTGCAGGCAAGTATTTGAGGCTACCCAGAGAACACTCAGGACAATGGAACCCCCAGGGCTTAACAGAGATATTGGCTTCTTATCTCACTATAACACTAAGTCATTCTGTTCTTACTTATACCCAGAAATTAAACTTTGTTAAGTCTTACATAGGCCACTGGACTCAAACTTGGTTCTCATATTTGTTGTTAACTCCTTTATTATATCTATGTGCCAACTTGCTGCTATTTACATGTCCTACTATATGTGCTATTCCAATCTTAGCTATATTTATTGCTCAGTTACTTGACTCTAATCAGCTCTTTCTGGCAACAACCCCTCCACCTGCAGTAATATTGGAGGAAATCTGTTTCAATGTATGTGAAGAAGTGTACACTTGCGGAGTCTCTGTTCTCCCATGTACACAGGGTTGAGCTTGGTTTGTCTTGGGGATACTGCTGGACTCTAGATTCATTCTCATATATTTTTGTTAACTCTGCACATGCATCTTGGCTCTGAGTGGCCCCTCGCAATGGCTGCCCCCCACCATCTTTTTTTCCGGTAAATGTCCCTTGAAGAGATTTTATGCCATTTGTCTGAAGTGTGCTTTGCACATGAAAACTTAGACTTTGAATAAAACTGTTGTTCTTAAAGGTGCCACTGGATTCAGACTTTGTTCTGCCACCCCCTTCTCCACCCTTTGTGTTTGAAATCAGCTGCCAACTACCGACAGATCTCCATAATACTCTGGCAAAAGCTTTGTATCTGCTTCTGCTGAGAAGGCTTGTGTAATTCTCTTCAGAACAGGTTGCCTTGTGCAGCTAACAAGCAACATTCCAACATACCTGTGTTTTGCTGTTTTGTTTTTCCCCCCCCCCCCCCCCGGAATATACAATAGACTCTAGCAGCACTCTTTTTGCCCAATCTTGAGGACTATTTTTATTAGTTCTGGTTTCCTTGGAAGTGTTATTTGGTTCCTTTATATCCTGCCTTTTTTTTCACAGTAGAGACCCAAAGCAGCTTACACAATTCTCCTCTCCTCCATGTTATTATCACAACAAACCTGTGAGGTAGGTTCGGCTGAAAGTGTATGACCCTGGTCTCCGAGCAATCTTCCATGGAAGAGTGGGTACTCAGACCCAGGTCTCCTTGGTTATTTCAGATTACTCCATTAAGTCTCTCCCGCATGCCACTGAACCACCACAGTACCCCACTGCTGAAGGACCACATTTCTTTTGAACTTTAAATCATATCCCAAATATTAGATCTAAAGTTTCAGAGCAAATGTGAAGTTGTTTTGCTTTCTTTTAGGCGCCTCCAGTCAACCACACTGCCTGAGGGACAGGGGTGCCCCCTCTCACCCCTTCTGTTCATTTTTGGACTAGAATCACTAACGGAAATGGTGAGAAGTGATAAAAATATCCTGGGACTTAAAGTTAAAAAGGAACAATATAAATTGCAAGCTTTCGCCGACAATCTGGTCTTTATAATGGAAGAACCAATGATATCTGTTACACATTTAATGAAACAAATACAAGAATACGGGGAAATAGCAGGTCTAAAGATTAATATCAAGAAAACGAAGATCTTGACAAAAAATTGTGACAGGAAGGAAATAAACAAGATACAACAAATTACAAATATGGAGGTAGTGAATAAAGTAAAATACCTAGGAATTACGATAACAAATAAAAACATTCAACTATACGATAATAACTATAAAGTCCTATTAGAAGAGATTAAGAGAGATTTGTTGAAGTGGCAAGAGTTACACATCTCGTTTATGGGCCGAATTGCCACGATAAAGATGTCTATCTTACCACGCTTTTTGTTCTTGGCACAAACTATTCCAATTCTGAAAAACAATAAACTTTTTGAAGAACTAGATCAAATAACAAGAAAATTTATTTGGCAAGCTAAAAGACCAAGGATCAAACTAAAACTACTAAGAGATAAAAAAGAAAGAGGTGGGCTAGGCATTCCGGACTGGCAACTCTATTATAACGCTGCAGCTATGGGATGGATAAGGGATTGGATACTATTAAAAAACGAAAGACTCCTAAAACTCGAAGGTCATGACCTATACATGGGCTGGCATGCCTATGTATGGTATGACAAAGAGCAGATACAAAAACACTTCCACAATCATATATTTCGAGGCGCACTAATTAAAACTTGGAGAAATATAAAAGGAAAGTTTTACAATAAGATCCCAGGATGGGTCGCATCATTGGAAGCCTTTATCCTGCCGAATCTACTAAGTGAAGATAAGAAAGTCAGTTATGAAGTACTATTAATGAAAGAAAAAGAACTAAAATCCTTCGAGACTTTACAAGAACTAAACATCAATTTAACAATCTGGGAAAAGAACCAGTTAAAATCCAGGTTTGCTAAAGACAAAAATAGAGGCTTTGAAACACTAAAGACAGAATTAGACAAAATCTGGCTCTCAACATCAGATAAATTAATACAAAAACTGTATAACTTTCTACTAAAGGAAGAGACGAAGGATGAAACTATAAAACCAAGCATGAAGACCTGGATGAGAGACTTCGGCCAGGAAATAAGTATAGAAAAGTGGTCCAAAGCTTGGAAGTCAATAAAATTGCTAAAGGCTACTTCGTACAAAGAAAATATCTTTAAAATGCATTATTGATGGCATTGGTCGCCAGACAAAGTAGCAAAATGCTATAAAAAGGCTTCGGGAAACTGTTGGAGATGTAAAAAAAAATGTGGGCTCTTACTTTCACGTATGGTGGAGATGTGAGAAGGTAGTAAAATTTTGGAGAAGAGTACATAAGTTAATAACAGAAATTGTAGAAATAGATTTGAAGTTGGACCCAGAAGTATACTTACTTAATATCCTTCCAGAAGGGATTAAATTTAACGATACATGTGTGATATTGTATATTCTTACTAGCTCTAGAATTCTCTTAGCAAAATGCTGGAAATCGGAACAAATACCAAGTAGAGAGGAGTTAATTACTAGAATTATGGAAATAAGAGAGATGGACAAATTAAATATGATACTGTTGGCAAAAGACGAAATTTTGTTCAAAAAAAGATGGCAAAAACTAGATAAATGGTTTGAAACAAATGTCTAAAGAATCTCCAGAAAATAATATGTATTAACTATTGTATACTTGTACTGTAAAAACTTGAAAATAAATGTTGTTTTTTTTTAAAAAAACCACACTGCCTGAGGGCATCAGTTCAGGCAGGTGCCCACCAGAGGCCACTCTGCCATCATGGCATTGCCTGGCATACCCCTCCTTTCTCAATGCCACTCAGCAAAAGATCTTTAAACTGCTCACGGCTGCCTTCTTGCACCTTTGACCACAGGTGGCCACTACAGCAGATTTGGACATACCTAAAAAATCTATGCTGCATGACACTGTATTTTCCCCAGATACATCAGGTTGGATTGAACGATGTGGTCTGGGAGTTCTGTACTTCCCAGGTGTGCATGGGCCCGATTCAGACTAGGACCACTAAGTGCACAAGAAGCAAGGGCTTACACCTCCCCCTCATGGTTTTCCTGACCTGAAACAGCCCCATGGAGTGACTATTTGTCCTTGACATGGAGTTCCTCAGTACCCAATAAGTTTCCCCAGTAAGGCAAACCATTGCTCCCTGGAGCCATTTGCAACTGGGGAAATGACACCTGGGTTGGTCTAAGCCCCTTCTCCCCACTGTCCTGAGCTGAATTAGGCCTTCATGTATCTGGGAAACACACAGCCCCCTCTGCCAACCTGACCATGAGACATACCCAGAAAAAAGGCATTGTGTATAGTTAGGCCCTAAGTGATCAGGTTGCCAGACCTCCCGCTATGGCAGAAGGCCTCCCACAGGTAGTACCTGTTGCTGGCTGCCACTCTGAGAAAAACTGCTGCCAGTCTCTGCACAAGCGCGCGTCACGGAAATGACAATGGGTAGCTCTAGGAGAGGGTAGGTGCCGATGAGTCCTAGAGCCACCGATTGTCACTTCTGGGTTGTACCTGGAAGTGATGAAGTGATGTCACTGACATCACCCCTCCCCATCCTTCCCATTGGTTGCTCAGTTCGGCCCAGCAACCCTACTAAGTAAAGAAGCAGGACTGAACACACTGACCAGGACCAAACCTGAAGTGATTTACTGCATATGTTGAAGGAATCCAGGTGAACCTGCTTCCCCAATCAACACACAACAAGAAGTAGGGCATTTTCGCTAGTCTGACGGTCACAAGAATAGATTCCCTGTATACCTCTACCCTCTTTGCAAACAGATGTGGACAAAACACTCCCAAGTTACAGTTCTTGCAAACAGATGTGGACAAACCACTCCCAAGTTACAGTTCCTTTCAGGAACATTTCCTGATTCATTCTGTAAAGTAAGACATGATCCTCTGGCACAGAATTGTTGATTAGGCTTAACAAGAGTCGCACTGCTTGCAGAAATTAGTCTAAACCCATCCACATGAAAACACTTTAACAATATTGTTCCATCTGAACTTTTTTCTCCAAGTCCTCTCTAATCACATTTACTTTATGATGTACATTTTAGAAGCCGTTGCGACTGCAGCATCAAAAATAAAAGTAGCAACCACTTGTATTGTATTCTTGTATGCAAGAAACACTGAAGCACTTTGCAGCAAACATGACTGCCGCATAAAGCACAGCCTGCACCAACCTTCTGAGGCAGACAATCCTGAAAATGAAAGACCAGAAGTGTCCCCCCCACTACTTTGCATAAAAGCTAGCTGACACTTATCTCCCAACTTCATCAAGCAGCCAAGATTATTAGTGCCAAAGAAAAGATGCATATTAATTCGGAAAGTCTTAGTGAAATATGTATTCTGTAGAATTTTGTTCATCTATGCACATCTAAGAATGGTACAAAAGGAAAGATCTGATTAGAGAGGTGAAAGAGGAAGTGGATGTTCACTGAGCAACTGCAGCTTTATAGGCACACTTACATTTCTCCGAAAGAGAGAATTCATTGAGTAAAGCAGGAGTTTATTATTACCTTTATTTTTTGCTACTGGAGATGGGGGCTGCTCTGTAAACACATCTGGGGAAGGGGATTCTGGGTGATCAAAGTCTTTGTCCATGGTTTCTATAAGACCAGCAAGGTCAGAGTCCTCTGAGCTGTGCCTTGTGTTGCTGACACACTCTGAATGTGAAGGGCTGGGAAGCTGCAACTGTGTCAGGGGATTTTCAGTCTGCTGATCTTGTGGCTGAGGCACTGTTGGTGGCGGTGGTGACTGTTGCTCTAGTAAGACTGGAGCATGCTGCTGGTTTGATTGCTGACTTTGCTTTGCCCCCCTGGATTTCCTGCTTGCTGCATGATTCTGAGTTGCAGCACTGGAGTCCAGGAAGAGGGAACCTGCTCTGTTCACTGACTGCGCAGATCCTGTCTGCGTGGAAGTCCTGCTAGCAACATTGGGACTGTTTTTAAACTTCACAGTCTCGGCCTCAACTGAATTTCTATTGCTGTGTAGGTTTGCTGTTGAATTGCATTGCTTATGGCTCCCTGCATTGGATCGTGATGAGGAACTGCCTGGTCCATAGATTCCTCTGGAGGAGCTGTGGTTAGAATCTGATCCAAGTGCATTCAAGCTGGAAGGAAAAAAAGTAGGTTTAGATGGCTTGTCGGGCAAATCCTTAGCAAGATGGGAGCTATGCCTTTAAGCAGAAATTAAAACTTACTTTACAGAGATAGTAAGAGCTGATTTAAACAGACAATGGATTTAAAGGTGGCATTAACCCTGTATACTAGCTTCAAGAGACAAAAAGTTTATTTTTCTAAAGAATGATGGAATGGGCCTACCAGAACCTGCCCTCAAAGAATTATTACACAGACGAGACAAACAAAATTCATATTCAGCCCAATTTTCAAATACTTTGTGAAGTTACATACACTCTACCATTCCATGCCATCATCCTTCCCAGATCCACTTTCTCCCTTTATAACCCATTCTTCATTAATGCATTCTTCTGTGTAACCTCAGCTATTCCACCTATTTAGGATTATGTAGTAGTTTTCCTGAAGTTCTAAGAGTTACTTCTGTATATTACTTTTTAAGCCCTAAAACACAGACACTTAAGTAGAACGCACATGCAAACTATGCCTAAGGATGGCAAGTTTATGCACAAGCTGAAGCTTTTCCTGGCAGGAACTGAGATTTACTTGCATGTAAACCATTTGCCAATTTTACCCTTACATATTTCGTACTGAAACTGCTTCACAGTACAAAATCCAACATATATGAAGCAGCAATATTTGGCAGGATATTGGATATATACTGCGATACCCTTTTGGGAGGAAGGGACTTCTGCTTGAAATTTATGTTCTGCTTTTCAGCAACTAAATCTGTCATATTTTTCAAGATAATACAGCCTGAATGGCCATTTTGCATCAATTTTTTGCGTATTTAAATCCCACGGGACATTTTTCCTGCACTTGCACTCTGCTTAAATTACTATGACATCAGCTGCTTCCTTTATTAAACTGACCTATACTGGTGGGAATGGCTACTTTGAAAACACCCAGTTCACAAGCAAGGGCTTACTTTCCATCAGATGAAATTCCAACTATTCTCCTGAGATCAAATGGCCTTCCCATATCAAAGGGAGGATTAGATGCCTCAGAGAACAGTTGCCTTCTGAATGGCTCCCAAATTCCTTGAGCTTCTAGATAGGCTGTTCCGATGACTAAAAGGAAGAGCGCACTGCAAGAGACAAGACAAATATCAGTGGTTTTGCAGTCTTAAGTGTTGAAAATAAAAGGAAGCCCATCACTTGCTGGCTAACCAAGAGTAGCAACACTCCGCCCTCATCCCAAGTACAGTTGACCTGTACACTATTAATATGTGCATATGCACCTATTACTGGATGCGCAGTTAAAACCGAAAAGCAAGCTTTAACACTGGCTCTCAGGAACAAGATTAAAACAGTAAACAAGACTATGTAACTTGTCAGCTGTTGGGCCTTGGGCAGTGGCAAGCTGCCATGAAAGCTGAATTCCCAAGTCAGGGGACTCCCAGCAGAGAAAGGTTTAATCAGTCAGCAAGTAGTACACAAATTTAGGATCGGTTTCTCCTAGGAGTTTCCCAGTCAACTAGGTCTGCTGAAATTGGATATGCAGCAAGAAACTGGATCTCCTATAACCTTGTCCCAACTCCTCCCTAACTCATTTGTAGACAGTTCTTAAAGTAATCAGATGCTTGCCTTCTCACCCTGAAGATCACTTACTAGCAGGTCTCCTTGCTTGGCACATGGCTTTGCACCAGGAGTTAACACCGCAAAATCTATCGCTTTTTTATCCTGCTCTTCCTCTAAGGAGCTCAGGGTGGCAGACTTAATATCAATACCGTAACTGTAAAAGAACTGTTGTGGACATGAGGCTTCAGAGCTCTTCACGACTAAGACCACCAGGGTTGATGGCTGGACAAGAGGGACCAATGAGTTCATTCAGGCATTTATCCGTACTTTTATCCCTACTGTCTCCCATTGACTGCTGGTTTCCACTGTTCCTCTGAGGTATAAGTAAACTCCCAGCACATGTGGATGGATACACAAACACACACGCTTACAGTTTTCCAGGGAGTGCTGGTCTAGCATTTGAACTGCCTGGTTCAGCATTGGTCATAGACATTCCTGACAACATGAGCTTCTGGACATCACAATTATTAGTGCCACACCAAAAGGAACACCCCCATGCCCAAACAGTAATATGAAATCTCGTGTCTAACAGAAAACAGCATATTTCCTCGTGTTTCATTTGTGGCCTAGTAACGGTGTTTCATGCAGATATGAGACAGAAGTACCTCATTATTCCTGAGACAATTATGTACAGTGCCAGCTCCCAGTTGGGCCTGGGCAGGGCTTCTGCACAAGTTGCTAACATATGATAGGGAAGGGATGCATTTAAGATGAATACAAATTCAGAGCCTCCTGATGTAGTTAACTTCAGTTCACGAATGACTCTGGAAGTAGTGAAATCTGGTGTAAACCTGTAAAGTGAAGGAGAATAGGTACATTCTTTAACTAGTGTACCACTGACTCAGGTGTTCAGCTTATGCAATAGTAACCATAGGGTTCATTATCACCCCCATCTTATCCTCCACAGGTGAACAACAAATTATTTAGTTATTAAATTTCTAGATCACCCTCCCCTGTACATCAAAACAAGACACAATAATAAATTAAATACACAAATTAAAAGGAATAAAATACAGCAGATAAGTTTGGGGTTTTACTTCTTTTACTGTGTACTGGTCAATGACTATAATAAATTTACTTACTTACAGCAGATGCAACAATTAGCCTAATTAGATGGCGCTTGGCAACTTCAAATTGTGCCGCTGCTCCATGGGGAGAGACGAGAAGCAGGAGTGACAGAACAGGCGTGCCAGACCAGATGGAAGCCGTCGCTGCCCTCAACCCAACGCCTGGCGGGACATCTCTGCCTTACGGGCCCTGCAGAACTGCATTAAGTCCCACAGGGCCCAAAATGCCTTGGCTCTGGTTGAGGACAGCCGGATGTCTCTCGGGCCAGGGATCACCAATAAGTTCTTATCTGCAGAGTGCAGTGCTCTTCGGGGGGGGGGGGTATACCAGGAGAGGTGCTCCCAAAGATACGTGGGTCCCAGACCGCTCGGGGCCTTAAAGGTTAGCACCAAAACCTTGAACCTGATCCGGTACTCCACCTAGAGTATTGCCTTTATTGCCGCTGTGTAATGAGGATTTCATGTGCCTTTTTTGCCACTGCTTACCTTGATTCTTTTAAAACTAATTGCTGCTACATTTTTCTATACTTCAGGTTTTCTCTACTGCTGTTTATTAATCTTAATGGTGATGACCACCTATTTACACATTGTTTTGACACTGTTTTTACTGAATTTGTTGCGACAGGGTCCAAGCTTCAGAACGGGCCTGAAGACAAATTTATGTTTTCTACTGACTTGGAAAATAAACCATATTATTTTCACCCATGAGGAATCAGGTCATTGTGTGCGTTCACCTGCCGCTAGTTTAAACTAATACTGTAGTTATATGACAATGGGAAGACACAGACGTGGGTATGAACAACTAACATTGTTTAGTATTTTATTTGACATTAAGTGATATGACGATTCCACTCATAGTCATCAATTTATGAAATTTTGTTGAAACGGGCACACCATGCCTGATGGTACAAACAAACGTATGAACAAACCTACAGTATCAAGGTAGCACCCTCCAGTGTCGCAACAACCAGCGCTGTTGGGAAATTCATGTTGAGATGCAAAAGCCAAATCAGATTTGACAGTCACTTATTCAAACACTGCAAATAAATACTTACCTTTACTCTTGGCTGCCTACAAAAAATGTTTGTGGGTAGAGTAGGCTGAAGAGTACATAATAAATTAGTGGACATGGTGCTTGGAGTTTTGTGATCAGAATTTCATGCTTCTTTTAAAAATGCAGTTATCACATGGGTGGAGGCATTCTGATTTGGACCCCACTGCATGGATGCACGAAAAGCGAGTTTTAATCCTTCACCCCGGGGCCTTTTCATTACCTGAAACCAGTCGCTGTCCAGTGAAAATGGCAATGGAGAAGACTTAAGACTCCCACCCCTACACAATGTGGACCTGATCAGAATCAAGCCCTCATGCCCCTAATAACTGTATTTTCAATCATGGAACTCGCAGCAGGTCTCCTAGTTCAGCCTTAAATGACAAACTACCTTTGGATACAGAGCTTCCGTTTAACCATTATGCTTAGCAGCTGTTGACAAGAGCAGGACTTCATGACTTTTGTTCCTCACTGGGTTAGCATAATGATTGCCATTTACATAATCTGTACTAACAATTTTACACATTTCCTTTTTTAGATGAAGGTTACTTTCTAATATTTAAGCCACCTGAGCAGGGCTCTGCAGAGGTAGCATATAAATTTCCTAAACAATTGTTTAATATAATTATGGAAATAGGCATTCTAACCCCACCTCCCGGCATAAGTTAAAAAGGTGTCCATCTTTAACATAAGCAAACTTACAGTATGACAATGTCTTTAGAGGCATTGGCGCTTAGTGCAAATTCTTGACAGTTAACTACTTTAAATCCATATCCTTCACATAAATATCCACTGATTTCCATGGATTTTATGTTAACTTGAAGCTGCCCTGTGTTCTCCACTCTGAATGTCCTTTTCAAGGTAAAATTTGGTTCCTTTAATTTAGTTTCTGAAACAAAAGAATTCAGATTAGAGTCTGATAATGCAATATGTTAGTTTAATAAGGACAGGCATCAGCACAACTCCAATAGTTCTTCAAAAATCTACTCTGGTTTCCCTCTCACTCGCTCCCTCCTCAGGCCCATGCAATAATTCATACATAATAGATCTTGTTGGAGTGAAAGTAACTTATTTAATTACATTGCTATTCTGCCTTATCTCTTCAGATTCAAGACAGCTAATCATGCAACAGGAGGTTGCAAAGACAAAGTGTAATAGTCCCATCATCAAGGTCAAAATGCACAGATTAAAAACAGATTCCCCCCCCCCCCAAATATACAGGTCAAAAACACAGAGAATTTTTTAAAAAATAAACCAACAATAATGCGGCCAAATCTGCCTCACCCTCCACCCCATGGTTTCTGGAATAAAACTCTCTCACATGCCGTCTTAGTGTAGCGAGTGAAGGCACCCACCCTCTGCATCCCCCTCTTTCACACTCACTTTCAGTACAATCTTTTAGTAAGGCTTCAGTGATTTTGAAGCGCAATGAGCTTCCTGGGCCAGGTGGCTTCCCTGCAACTTTCAAGCTCTCGGTTGTTCCTTGTCCTTTAACCATTATAGCATCTATCACAGTCAAATTATTTCTGTAGGGGGGGAAAAAATCAAAGAACTATTACTAAATGAATGAGCATATTCATGTTTCTAACAATTCGACAATGCTAAATTGTAATGTGCCTCACTCGTCTATGCTTAGTTTTGAAGAGACGGCTTTCATTCTAGCATTTCAACTGATGTGACTGAGCTCCTAAGTAAAGTGTAAGTCAAACAATTTCAGAGGCATACTGTACCTGACAATTATTAGTGACGATACGGTTTTATTAAGAACTGGAGTAAATTTGACTCTGACAAATTTCTTCTCACCAGGCTTTAAAATCACATTTAAAACCAGCTGCCGTGACAATCCCTCTGCATATCCTGTGGAGCTCTGCAAAGTCTGGCCCTTAACCAAGGAACACAACATTTTAAAGTGAGTAAGCTTGTTTAACTTTCCCATCACAACATTTATGGATAGCTTAAATGCTGTATATTTAAAGGTGTTATACTTTTCCTCAACTGACTGAAGCAAAGCAATGCTTCCCTGTACTGGGCGCTTTTACAGAGTAACAAACAAGACAGAACCCTCCCCCAAGGAGCTTACAATCCGAATTTAGATACCGAGAGGAAAATGAAATTCCATTAACTGGAGGCATGAGCAATTAATGGTGTGAATCTATGCACTTCTTGGGTACATTAAGGTGAACACACATGAAGCTGCCTTGTATTGAATCAGACCAATGGTCATCAAGGTCAGTACTATCTACTCAAACTGACAGCATTTCTCCTCAGACTCAGGCAGAGGTCTTTCACATCACCTACTGCCCGGTCCTTTTCAACTGGAGATGCCGGGGATTGAACCTGGGACCTTCTGTATGCCAAGCACATGCTCTACTACTGAGCCACAGCCCCTCCCCAAGGTGTTTTAAGTGCGTTCCTAAAAAAAATGTGATTAAGGAGCAATGTTCCCTCTAAGCTGAGATAGTGTGAGCTAGCTCACCGTTTTTTAGCTTCCAGCTCATGCATTTTTTGTCTTAGCTCAGGAAGGATGGCTCCAGAGCAAACTAATTTATGCATCAGCCAAATCGCTCACTCACTGCTTTAATGCCAGTAGCTCACAAATTTTTGCTCACAAGACTCCGCAGCTTAGAGGGAGCATTGCTAAGGAGTTATGATAGCAGATACATGTTACAGTACTTCTCTGGGAGCTAGTAGTGGTAGGTGCACTTGGCTACCTCAGAATGTGCACATTTCCCTGTGCCCAGGCTACTTTGTATACTGCAAGTTTATTTATACCTTTAATACCTTACTACAGTCAATGGCCAGCAGTATATGCATGCTACAGATGGAGGTGGGGGAGAGAAGCTGAGACCTTGTGACCTGCCTCAGGCTATTCAGAGAGTTTACAGACACAAGTCAATGCTTTCAACTTACTATACTACATCGGCTCCACATTAAGATCTGGATAAAACAAAACTAGGTTGATAAAAAGTTACTTACACAGTTTCTAGAGACTTGAAATTCTAGTGTCCTCAGATCGAAACTTGCTGGCTTACTCAAATTGAACCTGAAAATAACAACAAACATTAGTAAGGCCTAGTTGTGAATTTTGGAAATACCATGCATCAATATTTTGATTAATATTCTGTAGAACTACCTTGCTGGGTTAAAAAAATCACAGGCTTTTTTGTCAGCACGGAATACAGCTATTACAAAAGCTAAGTGTAATATCATATAATGTATAATAGTAGTAGTATAATAAATGGATGCTTGCAAAGCTGGTCTTTCAGCCAGACATTCCAAACAAAAAACATTTAAACCTAAGGCTGAAACTAGAAAGAACAGTGGCAGAACCATCTTTCAGCTGCAGAAGGTGGTGGTGGTGGTTTAAGATTTGAGAGCAATGGGGAAATGAAGTGACCCATCCCTCCCATGAAACCTGTTTCTTTGAGATGCTTTTCTCACCACGGGTCTCCAGAACCAGAAGTGAGCCCAGCCAGAGAACAAGTGTGGAGAGAGGCAAGAGATTCAATGCCATTTGGGCATGTGCCAGTTTTTCCTTTACATCTTCCCCACCTACACACTTGTCTTGCACATGACTGGGGCAGACCCCTCAAATCAACTTCAGGGCCTACGCCCTCCACATATTGTTCATCCACAGACACAGCCTCTTTTTGCATCCATTCAAGGTCTCATCTCTCTGATGCAGCTGATTAGGCTGCTTTCATGGATTTTAAAAGCAGCATGGATTTTTGGCAGCCAATTCGTGGAAGTCTTTGTACTGTGACCACCACTTACCTGTCTATTAGCTTATCGACAAAGACTGATGGGTTGGAATACAGTGCTATGGGAAGAAACTGAACAAAAACAGGAAGATCTGATGGATTTTCTAGAAGAATTTCTTCCTCCTAGAGGAACAAAATTAAATTGAGATGTAATATTCCAGTGTAGGAAATTTTTCCAGCCTTTTGTTAGTACTGCGTTAACATGAGCAAGACTTACAGACGAACTGTTTGTGTTGGTAAGGGAGAAATCCAAATAGCGCGTTGAACCAATTAAGGAGGGCCAGACCAATTCTGCTGTGATTTTGGATGCCACAGCCTTCTGTAGATCAGTGTCTACTTCAAACACAGCACTTAATCTAGATGAATGACATAATTCAGCATAAAAAAAACCTTGGAAAATATTTCATGCATACAGAAATTATAGACAGTCATCTTCAACACTCAATGAAACATTCATTTAAAAAAATTCTTTCATCTCCATATTCTGCATGTGGTTGATCTGTGAAGACTGACAGGTGGGAGAGCCACAACTAACACCAAAAGAAAATGGGGTTTTGCCAATTGCCAAACGTATACATGCTTAAATCACTTTCTAAAGTAATCCGAGTATCTGAAGGATGCTGCATCAGTTCATGTTTTCAGGGAAATTAAATGTCTTAAGGTGATGCCTTAGACAGTTTTTACGCCTTAGTTTTTTGTCTATATTGTTTTCCAGTTCTATAGTTTTAGTGCATTGCTTATTGGAGGTCTTGCTGTGGGTTTGAATTGATCTTTATTTTTTGTAATCTGCTTTGAGCCTCAGCGAGAAAAGACATACTATAAATGAAGTAAATGACATTTAAGGACATTGTTCAGGCTCCAGACCTAGTTGAGAAAGAATCAACAAGAGTCTTCTTGGAATTCAGACACAGAGGTCATCAGGCCAAGTAAAAGTTGTTACTCATGTGATCAGTTTGCAGAAACCACGATGTCATGTGTAGGCAGAGTCACCACCACTAATAACTGCCTTTCCTGTCATACTGAACCAGTGCTCTAGATGCTTCTACAAAATGGTGTCCATACCCTACACAACCTTCAAAAAGTGATCCAGAATTCAATGACCATAAGCCCAATATACATATATGGAAGTATTTACAATATCTCCTCAGTGCACCAAAATCCAGTTTGTTTAAACACACAAGAGCTTACTTCTCGTAATACCATGAACAATTTTAAGAAGAAGGTGCCTTGGGCCACCACCAACTCATGGTGTCCCCATCCATGGGACGTTCCAGGCACGAGATGAGCATAGGTGGTTTGCCACTGCTTTCCTCCACGTAGTAGCCCCAGTCTTCCCTGGGGGTCTCCCATCCAAGTACTGACCATGGCTGACCCTGCTGAGCTCTCAAGTCCAAGGAGCTTGGGCCAAACTGGGCCAGTCAGGCTGCTGAACAATTTTAAAGAAGAATACAAATGTTTCCCCTCAGCCATGAGGGCAATTTGCAGTAAACTAAGGTTTTTCCTTCAGTTGCCACAGTTGCACCCCAAGTTCTTTTGTCACTAATCTCATTTGGGGAGCTTATGAATTCCTCCATTGCCTACTCTTAGAACATAGATCCAAGTGGGTAGCCATTTTGGTCTGAAGCAGCAGAACAAAGTTTGAGTCCAGTGGCACCTGTAAGACCGACAAAGTTTTATTCAATTTTATTCAATTTTTTATTGAATAAAACTTTGTTGGTCTTAAAGGTACCACTGGACTCAAACTTTATTCTACTCTTAGAACAGTTTCTCTTTCTATGTTTGCCCACCACTTGTAATCAAGTACTACAGATTTACTATTTTAAACAAGCCCAGTGGCAACAACAAAAAAAAAAATTAGGACTGAAAATGTACTCACTGATGGCCTGAGTGATCTCTTATTCCAATCCATTCTTTGAATAAACTCTCATGCAAATCCCAATCTGAATCCCATGCGTCTTCTTGCATAGACATACTATGTTGCAATTTTGATTCAGCTAGAAAAGAGACAGTCATTTTCAATACTTAGACTACCCAAAAAGCTAAACACCAGAAATTAAAAATACTTACATTTACTCAGAAAAGGCAATCCGACATAGCAGTGATTCCCACACTGTAAACCAGGGTCAAAATACACATTTGCTATCTGAAAAATAGTACAACACAAATTGAATTAAACAAAACTTTCTTAGGACTGCAAAAAATTGTGAGATTTATATACTCAAGAAGAACTGTTTAATAATGGGTAAATTCCAAGCTCAAACCTTGGATTTTTTCCCTGGCTCCAAATCTTCCTTGTTACTTCTTAATCTCTTGTAATAAAACCGGACATCTTCAGAGAGCGAACGGATCTGTTGTATTTTCACTTTTTGCGAGAAAGAGCTCATGATACTTAAACTCTGATGAACTGTCTTGCTCTAAAGGAAAAAGAGGGAATATTGCATTGCTTTCCATATGCATATTTACACCCACAGTGTCCTAGTACTACAGCTGTTAAGTTGCTTTGTGTATAGGAACATCTAGAAAACAATATTTTCTTCCAGTCTTTGTCATTCAGGTCTTTCCAACACAGAAATGTCTGATTATTCAACATATTCTAACCATGATTCAAGCTGAAGAAATATTCATGCAAATGTTGTGTAGTCAACAGGAAAACTTCCTATACTTTTTGTACAAATGCTGGAAAAAGGTGATCGTTGAGCATACTCAGTGCAGGCAGATTATAGCTGGGAACATTTGGAAATCATTTTACTTGTTGTAATTTTTATGCTCTGTGTGACTGGTTGTAACCGCCTTTGACCAAATACAATAAATATGCAAGCAGGGGTAACAGCGGCTTGAGGTGGCATTAATCAGCCATAAAATGATATGAAAGGGGAGTTAAAAGACTCCTCTTCCCCCACACCTTTCTCTCACAAAAAATATAATAAAATCCCCAGTGGCTACATTTGGGGGAGGAACTTTTAAAATAATAAGAGCTACACATCGTATGTGGTTCTTCACTAAGATAGGACTCTGGAAACTAGTGGTCTTGTGACTTAGCGTTGCTTTACAGGCAAAACAGTGGCTTGGATCCAGCTTTGTTTATCATGGCCTTTGCTTGTAGAATGGGTCTTTGCCTCTCTTCCTTACTTGCTATAACCATCTGTGGGGGTGGGTGGGAGAATCCTTGGTATAGAATGAAGTGCAAAAAGCAGCCATAGGAATTCCTATGATTTCCTCCTTCCCACTACAGACCCCTTCATGCCACATGCCATGCCATTCTAGAAGCCCCTGACTCTCAAGAAAGTGAAGGTGGCAAAGATCCATTCCATGAGCAAAAACCACTCAGTTCTTTAGAGCTAAGCCTTTGTTTCCAGTGCAGAAATACTATGGGCTAAAGCCACTCCAGCAAAAGTCATTCATATTCAAGGATACCTTTGTGCTTTGTACTGAACCCATCCACTTTGTTCAACGTCACCTCCCATTGTATCTGAAGTTCACACTATACCAAACCAAGTAAGTGCAGTGTGGGTCACTTGCGCCATCTTTTTCCTCCAACACCTCACAATTACCACAAACTGACTTTATTAATCCAGTACTACAGAAAAACGTGTCTATTGTTTTTCATGACAAAAAAATCCAGTGTGCATAGTTCAATGCTGAAAGTTAAACAGTAATGTTTTAAAGCTTCTAAAATATGTAAGATTCTACATTCAGAATTAGTTTACTTTAAATATCTACTTAAGACTGATGGAACATAGAGAAGAAGAGTGAACAACTGCTGAAGGCTTAGTCTCAGGAAGTATTACTCCTACCCTATGATGCTATCTTGGCCTTGGAACAGGGATACGGTGTATGGCTATGCTAATACTCTATGCAAGACAATACACTTCACTTTTTCCTTCCAATAGAAGCAGTAGATGCTTAAGAATATAATTAAGATGTTTTCTACATTAATGCAGCAAAAACAGGTACCTGACTTGGAAAAGGGCATTATATAAACCTGTTAAACTGTCTCACATAAATATCCTGTTCTGAACATAGCCGACAGAGTTCTTCCATCACAGGATGATACTTAGTATAAAAGAACCATTAGATCCAGGATCCCACTGTTTTACATCTTTGTTAGCAAAAAGGAGTTTAGCAGATATCGAACATGATTAAATTTGTTTTAAGCAACTCCAGAGAATTAATGCAAAACTGTGGATGATCATAGAGCAGAAGCCTTTCATTTCGGAAAGGGGCAATAGCTTTGGAATATCTGATACTATGGAAGCTGTCTTCTAATAAATCAGGCCATTGGTCTATCTGGGTCAATACTGTCTACTCTGACTGGCAGTGGCTTGCCAAGGTCTCAGAGGTCATCTCCATCGCCTCCTAACTGACGTGTTTAACTGAAGGTGCCAGGGACTGAACCCAGGTCCTTCTGCCCACAAAGCAGATGGTCCACCACTGGGTTGTGGCTCCTCCTGATGAGGTAAAAAAATGACTGATACGGGTTTTGATTATTTGTGGCTAAATATTCTTCTGACACAACTTCTTATGAATACATGGAACTAATTTAGATGCTTTCAACTACTCTGATAAGTGGCTCAAAAGTAGCAGTCAAGAAACTATCCTCAATATCCATACCCTGACTTGTTCCACTGAGAATTGCAGGATAATCAATAGAGCAACTAGCCTCCTTAGAAAAAAATAACATGTTTCATTTTTCAGCAGCAGTTGCTCATGAAGTCATGAGACATCTGAAGTGCTTGGCAGAGCTAAAATTTAATAGTTCTAATCTCTAAGACTGATACAATTACTCTTCAGATAAGCCTCAATAACAAACCAACTTTAGGGAATACACAGCAGCTCTGCGCCAAAGGGCTCTTCATGCTACTGCTGGGAAGAGAATAAGAACTCCGGCAGCATTGGCAAAGAACTTGTTAACTGAGTTTGCTCTCTGTCCCTTTTACAGACTATTAAAAAATAATTCAAGAAAATGGCCAGGAATAAGCAAAAAGGAATTGTTAGAAAATATTCCAAATAAATTATCTTACGGGAAAAGAAGGTGGAAGGAAGATATGTTTTGGGGAACAGGTAAGTGAGCCCACAGCAATTACAGCCTTCACAGGAATGGTTAAAATCTGTGGAAAGGGGGGGAAAAAGCAGTTTAGAGGCAACAGTCAAGAGGATTCATCTACAAATTTTAAATCCTGTTTTTGTTGCTAGCAGTACAATTCCTCAAACCTTTTCTGAAGAAGTGTGCATACCCATGAAAACTTATACCCAGAAAAAAACTTTGCAGGTCTTAAAGGTGCCACTGGACTCAAACTTTATTCTTTTTAAAACTCAGTTTTACAAAATGAGTGCTGAAGAAGACGAAGCCAGTTTGGTGTAGTGGTTAAGTGCGCGGACTCTAATCTGGGAGAACCAGGTTTGATTCCTCACTCCTCCACTTGTACCTGGTGATGTGACCTTGGGTCAGTCACAAGCTCCGGCACAGCTGTCCTTGAAAAAGAGCAGTTTGTGTCAGAGTTCTCTCACCCCACCCACCTCACAGGGTGTCTGTTGTGGGGAGGGGAAGGGAAAGGAGTTTGTAAGCCGCTCTGAGACTCCAAGTGAAGGGTGGGGTATAAATCCAATCTCTTCTTCTTCTTTATTTCCTGCTTTTCTCTCCAGTGGGGACCCAAAATGGCTTACAACACTGATCTCCTCTCCTCTAGTTTAGCCTTACAACCACCAACCTGTGAGGTAAGTTAGGCCAAGAGTGTGTAATTGGTTCAAGGTCACCCAGTAAGGCTTTTATGGAAGAGTGTGGATTCAAACCTGGGTCTCCCAGGTCCTAGTCCAACAATCTAACCATTGCACCACAATTATATATGCCCCCCCCCTAAGTTTTAAAGAGAGACTGGAGCTATGAACAGACAACAGATCTTTCTACAAATCTGAAAGAAGTCCTAGATTTACTGGAAAATGCAAAAAAAATTTTTTTAAAAACCACACACAGCAACACCCCCAAAACACTGGGGGGGTTAACCTTTCCCCCAAATAACAGAAGTTGACAATGGCATGGCATTCTCAGATACCAATTTGGGTAAGGTACAGGATCAATTTGCATAAGGCAAATTCAATAGACACACCAAATTAAAATACTGATCAAACAGCTTCTAGTTCTGAAGCTTCCTGAAAGGTTACCTATTTACTAATGCATACATTCCAAAAATATACACAGTAGACAAAGCTAAACAAAACCAGAAATCGTTATCAAAATACAACAGCTAACAACTGCATTTCTTTCATTTGAATCCTACTTCCAGTTGTATCACTATTGTTTGTGACTGATATAGTTCAGGAGTACCTCATAATCTGTTATGATCTGTATTGCACCATCATGAATTCCTTCAAGTTCTTTTGGTAACAGTCTTACTCTGAATACAGTATATGAACTGGGCATCAATGTTACCTGTAACACAGAAATATATACATTAGTTTCATTTGCTTTATCCCACAGTCTTCTGATGTATCACAAAGGGTCACATCAATAGTTATCTTAAAAGGATTCTATACCAAAACGCACAGAACAAACAGAAGTCTAGTGACATCTCAAAGACTAGCAAGATTTTATTCCAGCATAACCGTTTGTGGATTAAAGACCTCTTCAACAGATGAGCAAACTTCATCAGATACAAACTAGTCCACAAAAGGTTGTGCTAGAATAAGACCTTGTTTAGTCTTTAAGGTGCCACTAAAGTCCAGTTTATTTTTGCAGCAACAGACTAGCCTCTCAAATTAGTAACACAAAATGTCATTTATATAGTATTTGTCAATGTGGGAAATGCTCTGTACTTTTTACTTTAACAATTTAAACATCCCACTGTTTGCCTTTATTCACTTTTCACAATGGAACAACGAGGGCCCTAAGATAGTGACTAGGCAAAGACTAACAACTACTTCAAATGCTATGAAAGCAGTTGCTACATATCTGTTTATTTTAAGTCTTCATGAGGTTCTTTTATCACTTGTTTTTTAAACTGTACATATATACATACTGCAGGCAGCTCAGCACTATAAAGTGAGAAGAAGAGATATCCATCTCCATAAATAGGGGTACTCCTTTGTGATGACTTTAGTAAATTACTTTGTGTAGGCTTTCTAAATGCACAGGAATTGCCTGTTGAGGATACGCACTTACTTTTAGCCTTTTGCCACTGGACGTCAGGCATGCAGTGTGATCCTATGTACTTTTACCTAGGAGTCATGCACTGAACTAAATGGCACTTGCTCTTAAGTGTGCTTAGATTGCAGGCTCAGCAATATAGTTAGCGCCTTTAGTCCATATGCTGTACACAACTAGTATTTGGAGCACCAAGAAAGCTTGTTACTTACTGACGTTTGATCCAAAGCAGTGGCTTTTTCCAGATCTGGAAGATTTGCGATTATTGTCGTTCTGTTGCCTTTTGCAGCAGCCAGGAGTTCTATGATCAAGCCATCTCCTATCACATGCCAGCTTTTTATAGCCAGCTTGGAAAAGATGGAACAGTTTCAGTAACAAAAATTGCTGCCATTTAAATGTCAAAAAGAACATTTTAAAAATCTTTTTACCTGAATTGGATTGCTGTTAATGATTGCAAACAAAATGCTATTTGTTTCTGTGGCACTTAAGATGCCAAAATCTATGATCCGCTCTTCAGGTTTTGGGGGCAACACAAAATACTAGAAAAACAGAAGATTTTCTTCATTAATGATAGCTGAAATATGAGAAGTCTATTTTTAAGTCAGTAGAATGTTCTTGATTATGTAACTGCTGGTAGAAAAACAATCATCAATCTGCAACAGGAAATATCTTAGGATGCTTCAAGACATCAATGTGCTCAACTCTGCTAGTCATAAATGTGCACACGCAACACAAGAACTACATGGAAAATGCAGATTTCCCCTCTCCCCTCCCCTCTATAACATCTGGATGAGTAGTTCATGTCTAGCTTCAAGTGTGCAGAGTGCCAGGCATGCAAAGAGTGCCACAAGTGGTGCGAAAAGGCAGTACCTGTGAGATCTGTTCACTGGTATAACCCAACTGAGATGAATAAGAATTGTATAAAGGACAAAACAGACTCCTATGAAGCTCCCCATCTTAATGGGGATCAAGCAGAAAAATCTGAGTGGATTTTGTCCAGTGCTAATTAATGATGGGTAGGGTGCCTTTGGATTTCCCAGTTTAGGCATCAAGATATCTTAGACAGGCAGATAACTGAACAACAGGAAATCAAACCATTACAAACTTGGGTTCAGTTTCTGTTCAGATTAATCAGTATTTTTAAAGCTTGCAGTTCAGTTCCTGCAAAAAAGCTGACAGCTTAGAAGACTAGGTTCAGATGGCTTTTAAGAAAAGGTCCAGAGAAATCTACCAAGGGCAGGTCTGCCAAAGTCTTCTACGCATAATAGCTAAAACAGAAGCTAAACAGAGGCAGAATCATCAAGACACACACTTCAAAAACTATAATATAGCTTTCATCATGCCCTGCTTGGTATGCCACAGAGGCAACCGCTTGGTTGGCTGCTGCTGGAAAGAAAAGCTGGACTTCACAAATCTAGAAAAGGGTAGATACATTTTCATTTTACAGGGATGAGAAACTTTGGATAAAACAATCCAAATACGGACCAAAACTTAAGTGGGTCTTGCTTTTGATCCTACACAGATAACCAAACAACACTGAAGTATTATAGTACCAAGTCTGTATTATAGTACCAAGTAGTAACAAGAAGTTTTCCATACAAAAGCTACGGATGTCTGAGAAATTCACGGTCTGTTTTCACCCGAAGCAAATTGATTCTTGTAATTCTTGCATTCCGGAGTACACTAGCAGAAAGTCAGTCCATTCTGATTGTTAATTTATTCACACAGCTCATTATTTGGGAAATAACTCTTCCAGAACTTTTTTTTTTAAATTGTCCTTTGGCATAAGCAGCCTGAGGTCAAAAGAAGGGGAAATACCACCACCACCACCGCATAAGGGTGTGTACACACATACACTTCCTGGAAAAGTTTGTTTCTATACAAACTACCCAAAATCAAAGGAGAAAGAAGTAATTTTTCACGCACCTTCAAGACAATATCTTGATTTTGATCAACTTCTTTTTAACCAGACTTTTATTTTTTACATTTAGATTGGGTTTGTGTGGTTACTATTTTAAATTCAGCTCTGGCTCAGTTTAGTGTTCAGCATGTATCATGCAGAAATAATCATACATGTTGTACTTTTAAAACAGAAATTTTTAAAGAAGTCTAATACTTACATCTAAAAATCCAGTGTATGCTCGTACAGGTAGATGAAATTTAGAAGCATTGGTAATGAGCAAAATATTGTTATCAATATGAAGAGATGATAAGGAAGCCACAAAATGAAGTGTGAAAATATATCTGGATTTATTAGGTGGAATTAAAACTGGTTTGCTGAAGTTGTGTACCTAGGTTAGTGAAAAAATACAATCAAAGTCAACATCGAATCCAATTTATGTAACATTTAACAGTAACAAAATATCCTAATATATTATTGGACTTACTTTAAATATTAGTTTGATTTCTTCGGGTAGCGTTATGTCATGAATGAGGACTGCAAAATTGAATGTGTTCGTTAAATAGATTGGTCTTTCTACAGAGTCCGCTGGATTGTCACGGATATGAAATAATGTGGCCGCTTGATCAAACCCTAAGTACCTATTTCAAAAGAAGAAAGTCATAAAAACCGGAGATTTGCATTAACAAACAATAAAAAGAAGTGAATGGTCAGGCAATACCAAAACAGACCATGCGTTCATTCAAGCTCTTGTTTATCCAGCCTCATGAACACCTTTGTTTGCTTAAAGCCTAGTTTGCAGTTTTGTACCTGCCCATTCCTGATTTTAGCTGTTAGCGAGAGTAAATCCAATACAACCCAAACTCTCTTACCCTGTGCACCCCCTACCTTGCTCAAATCAGAAGTTTATCTTTAAAGCTAGAATAGGTTAAGTTAAAGAAGAAAATATAGCTAACCAAAATCTACTATATTTTTATTCCTGTTGACAGTGAGGTCTTGTTTGGAAGCCTTTTTATAGCTATTGACAACCATGCGAGTGGCTAGTTATAAATCTGTAGAAATTTTATAAATGTAAAACTGTATTTTTCCAAATCCATTACAATGCAATCTTACCCATCTAATACTTCTGCTTGATAAGGAATTTCAAGTTTTGAATAACTCTTCTCTTTTGCTTTAACTGTTATTTTTCCTGAAAACTGTAGCGGTCGTTTTGCTTTTGATGCTATATATAGGAAAAAGCATAAACAGTATTATTATGTGCACATAAACTATACCTATATTTTAATATAGTAACATAATCACTGTTAAAACCTTCAGTTGATGGAAGACCCATTCAACAGTGGAACCACTTTGACAACTTTTATGACAGCAGGCTATCCAACTAAAACGTTAGAACTTAACCAGACCTTAAGTCTGAAGCTTGAACGCAGGGCTGCCTTAAAACAGTGGTTGCTTGTTTAGCCTAAACAGTTTCAACAATACTCTTTCACTAGTATTCGTTAAAAGAAGATGGAGCTCTCAATAAAGTGCCAACATAATATCTTCTTCTCTTATCTTTACCATTGAACAAACACTGAATGGCAAGGTTAAACAATATGGAGCTTCATAAAATTTAAAATGGAGCCAGAGAGGCAGAGAAATCTTTGCTTTACAAGGAAAAAATATATTACTGTAGTTTGTAAGTTACTCTACCAACAACTGTTTGCAAAAGGGAAGCATGCATGTATTTAAACTTGCTATCACTAGATTTTACAAAAATACTAGCTACACAAATAGCATCCACACACAAGTATATGAGGGGGGGAGGCAGATTTTCAAAAATGATTTTTATCTTTCTCCTATTTAAATGGTTAGGCAACATCAGTACTTACCATCAAAACTAATACTTGCAACTTTGGTATATTTATTTTCAGAAGCTCGCAATGTAATTGGCTTGAAATGTATGGTGATAGCTTCATTTTGTGGTGTGGGTCTAACACTCTAGAAAAGAAGCAGGATTGTTATTTAGCTAAATATCAACCAACTACATCTAGAAAAATGTGGTTTGAAAAATACTGATTTAAAAAAAATGAAGCTTATTATAAAATAATTAAAATACAGTGGAAAGTAATTAGAACATCATTATATGCAGGGGTCATTTCGTACAAAAAGAGCTAGGGGAACTCATTAGCATAACTCATTAGCATATGCCACACCCCCTGACATCAGGGGCCCGGTGGTGGACCTGCAAGGCCAGCAGGAGTGCGAGGAAGCCCCGCCAAGGCCCTCCCTGGCCCCAGGCAGGCAGGGGTGGGGAGAGGCAGGGAGGAAGCAACTTACCCTCCCTCTTCTCCTGCCTCCCCCTGGCTGAATGAGGGCCGGAAGCGGGGCGGCCGGAAGCAGGGGGTGGGGCTTCATCATGTGCTCCGCCCCCCTGCACCTCAACCTGGGGGGACTGCGTTCCCCCACGTTCCCCCCCGAAATGACCTCTGATTATATGTCATAAATAATGGGTTCATATAAAAATGCAATTCACAGAAATATATTTAACTGTAACAGTTCAGAACATTTAGTAGACCTTCAATCCATTTTCTGAGTTCTAGAATGTTTTACGAAAAAGGTAGTATCATTATTGTGAAAATTTCTATTTGCACCTAAAGAGTGCTTACAGCTTTCAAAATTACATCAACAGAATATCACAACTAACAAAGTTGCATTTACTAATGATAAAATAAAAAGGTGACAAGAATCTTGCCATAGGCCTATCCATAGAATTTTATAAAACTGATATTCATGTTGTCTCAATGTTCCACCATATGGAGATCCTCTGTACGAGGGAAGAAAACACACAACACCTACCACATTTAATTTTATTCCTACCCCCCCATACCAACTCTTTCCATCAGAAGGTAAGCAAAAACAACTGAAAGTTAGGCAAAACCGTGTAGGATAAAATGCAAAAAGCTGTTTAAAAGACAACTTCCAAAAGAGATGCTTAAGCATGAGCACCAGACTTCTCCTGAAGAATTAATATTCAGGGAGGAAAAACAATCCTCAAAGATCCACACAAACAATTTCAGCTTGGTTATGGATCTTCTGTTGTACATTGTGCGTTTTAAGTGCTATAATGGAAGGGTAACCACTGTGTTTTTATCAATGCAGCACAGCTTAATATTAAGGGGTACTCATCATAAAGTAAACATAAAGCCTTCAGGCACAGAAACAGAAGGGTTATAAACAGGCATATGGACATTTGAATATTTTAAAAGAAAAAAGGCAAGAAAGAAAGGCTCTGCAGGCCTACATATAAAAGTTAGTACAGATATTACAACTATTGTAATTGGCAGCTGTAATATTAGAGTATTGACGAGATGTAGCTCTCCAACTAACTAACTTAGATGCCTGCTATATATAGTCTTGGCCTTTTCCTATGACATTAGGGTGAAGTTTGAAACGGGCTTCGGGCTTCTTCCTTGCATCTAGCCTATGTTGGAACAAACTAGGAGATACATACCCCTGCTCTCAACCCACCATGTTTATATGGAAATGAGAGGAAATATTTCAGCCACCAAATGATTCCATCAGATACCTCTCCAATACACTTAAAATGCAGAATGCCCAGCAGAACCAGTGCATGTACAGAGTGCCCCAAATAAGGTGCCCCCCCATCCTCCACTATTTTCAATGGAGGAAAAAAGAAAGCATTTAAGGGAACGCACTAGGTCAGTGGTGGCGAACCTATGGCACGGGTGCCAAAGGTGGCACTCTGAGCCCTCTCTGCGGGCACGCGTGCCATCGCCCCAACCAGGCCCAGACCATCATTAAAGTGTCAAATTCTCTGCCAAATAATTTGAAGTAAATGAAAGCATTTGGGATTGCTTTCCTTACTTTGTTTGGATCATCTTAAGTTAATGTATGAGTTGTTTTTTCTAAAGTAAAACCTCAGTATTCAGGTAGAATTGCCGTGTTGGCACTTTGTGATAAATACGTGGGCTTTGGGTTGCAGTTTGGGCACTCGGTCTCTAAAAGGTTCGCCATCACTGCATTAGGTTTTGCTGGGCACTAGTACATTGTACCGGTACTGCTTGGCACTCTGTACATGCACTGGCTATGCTGGGCTTGGAACCCCCCCTTGCTTGGATTTGTTGAGCTGGCGTTGCCACAGTGACACTGGTTCTGCTGGGCACACAGTACATGCACTGGCTGTGCAAGGCTTGCAACCTTCCCCCTCTTTGCTTGGATTTTTGAGCTGGCATTGCCACAGTAGCACTGGTTCTGCAAAAATGCTCCCCCCCCTCAGTTTCTACTGCAGAAACTCTCCGGTTTGACATCAGTCCCTGCTTTTTTGCTGTCCCCTTTGGGGGCTCATAGAATTGGACCCCTGGTCCAAACTTTTTGAAACTTGGGGCATCTTTTGAGTAGAGACACTAGAAGTTACGCTGAAAATTTGGTGCCTCTACCTCAACCTAAAAAACAGACACACACACCCAAGACCTCCAGATAGATTCCCCATTATAGCCTATGGGGATCATTGACTATAATGGTCCTCATAGACTATAATGGAGCATAAGGCATTTAAAGGTGTTGCGATCCCTTTAAATGCATTTGTGAAGCTGCAGCTTCACCCAGAACACTGTTTAGAGTGAGTGGATGCTTTAAACACTGTTTAACTGTGGCTATCCTGTTTTCTGGGGTAATCCTGAATTTTTTTCAGGATTATCTGGGACTGGCTATGATCGATAGCCAAAAATACACCCCCCTCTATAATCCATCTGAAAGAATAGCCAATAAATAGTGATAAGGTATTTTCCAGCTATTTTTCGGCTTGGATAGAGCAGAGTGCACACCCCAAGAAAGAACAGACCAGACACGTCAGTTTATGAAAGATCTTGTTAAGGCTAAGAGTTTCCTGCAGAGAAAGAACAAGTATCAGCTAGCGTCCACTGATTATGTTTATATGAGGTGGTCTGTAAGCTATAACCTTTTGCATATAAGGAGGATGATTTTACTTTGATAGATACCAGACTTTGTGGGATGTGCTTTAGTGCCTTTGAGCATGAGCCATCTTTAAACTGCTTTTCATTTGGTTTATTAAAGTTAGCTAGGATCAGAGGACACATATTAGTGCAAACTACAAGAAACAGCCCACCACTGCTACCCATAGGTGTTCAGCGTTGGATGATCATGTTGGGAAGTTTAAAGTGTTTAAGAAGAGACTGATAATAAGCAACTGGAATTTTACTCAAGAGCATCCAACAGTGCAATCCTGAACTGAATGACACCCTTCTAAATCCAATGATGTCATTAAGCTTAGTAGGGTGTAACTCTGGATGGGAATGCACTGCAAGCCTTGTGTGTGTATACATTTTAAATCACTGCACTGCATGACAGGTTTTCGTGAACATAATTAACATGCACTCATGTACTTGTAAATGGATTTTTGAAGGCACTGACTAGTTACTTGTGCACTTTTCAAGTCATCTCCCCTGAAGGACTCATCTGAAAGCAAAATGACCATTTTGGAATTCCATGGAATTTAGTGTGCTGAAGCTGATTGTTTTTACTTTAAGGTAGTACCAGAACAGCAATTGTTTAAATCGTTTAATTACAGGTCCAAAGTAATAATTAAGGATGACTATGAAAAATTAGAGCCTGGTTGATTGCAAACAACTGTTCCAAACTGACTTCTAAAAAGTGCCTCCTTGAATAGAAAGTTGAGGAATACAAAGCTGAGGAATACAAACAGAGGAGGGGAAACTGGGAAGTTTCAGCTACACCAGACTGCAGTCTCTTTTCTTAATTTAAAGTTTATTACAAGTTTATAAAACTCCTGTGCCAGCTCACTCCCCCACCCATCTGTGCTAAAACAGCAAGGAGAAAGATCATAGTCTCTTGCTGTCATTCTAGTCACAGAGGTTTGTTTTGCCACCACAGCACCCAATGCTGACAAGTTTCCTCTTTGAAACCAGGCAAGATTACATCAAAAGAGGCAGCCAAGTCCACCTGGAGAAGATGAACTACACCCTCCAATGAGATTAAGTTATATACTGAGCCGAGAGGGAGATCAGATTTCCAGATTTCTTTGACACCTAATGCACTTATGTTATTGCAGATGCATAGAAGAAATGAAAATATGATGAGACTGTTAAATTGAAGAGGCAGTACTCACAGTTATCGGTACATCCTTTGTTCCTGAATTTAACAAGTGTAGATTTAAAATTTTTGGCAGATCTGTTAAAATACAATTAAAAATGGACTAAGGCATGAATTACACAAAATGAAATCTATTCAAATTGCTGCTGTATATTTTATTTCTGTCCTCTAATGTTTAAGGTTACTTCTTGCCAGTTACGAAAGGAAAGCCATTATTTTATACACAGATTTAAGAATCCCTCTAGTCTTATTCTTGCCTGTATGGGCTAAACAGATGTTGAACATCAGCTACCTACCATCACTTATATCAGCCTAATATTACAGTTCTGTTCCAAAGCTCCACAACTTCTCTAGTATGCACAGGGAGCTCCAGAGTGTCTAAGCTCAGTACTTGGTTCTCTCTGGGTAAACTGGGTGTGTGAGTGATCCCTTACATTAAGGAGCCCCTGGATTAAAGTAAAGAGTTATAAACATAGGCCTCAGATGCAAAGGTGTCTTACACTGCCAATGCAAAACAGAGCACATTTTTAATTAAATTCAAATAATTAACCATTTATAGCATACAATGAGTTCTTAAACTATGTGGTTCTTTCCTGGCCAACACATTACAGGAGTCTTCAGATATAAGCCTTTAAGACATATCCCACTCCCAGCCCTGCACAGAGTAATGCAGTACTGCTGAAGAAAATGTACTTTAAAAGCTTTGCGGCTTGAGTTCCTTAATTATTTATACTGGAAATTAAGTAAGGAATCATGGGAATGCCCATCCATAGTGATCTTACAATCAAAGCAGTCAGGAGCAGTCTGAGGTTGTGTTTATTATGAGTTCTGTTATGTTTGCAATATGAACTCATTTCTTTTTTGTACAACACCCCCCCCCCCAAAAAAGATACACAGTCCAAGAATATTCTGGTAAGTATAGATTATATGCTATCAAACCTTCTCTCACCCCCACCCCCAGTTTCTTCCATGAAAAGTCTAAAGATACAGAAGAAACAGAACTGGGGTCTCTTTTTATCCAGTTTTTGTGAAGTAAGGTGTATTACATATATGACTCACCATGTGTTCTCAATGTACCAAAATCTAGCATTTCTGTTGATGAATAAATTCCAGGGGCTTTAAAAGACAAAGAACAGAATGAGTATTTAACCTCTACTGCACTACAGGAAAAAACTGAGCAGATGAACTATTAAACTGTACAAACCTGTTGTGACTTCTACCTCTACTGGAAGAATAATAAACTCTGTGCTGTCTGAGGCATTTGTTTTTATTCGAATGAAAGCTGTGTAATTATCTGCTTCTCTTGAAGAAAAACTGGCTCTCATAACACCTTTAGTTTCATATGGAGGAATTTCCTATTGAAACAGACAACGATACAAAATTATTGTACCTGTACAAGTCTAATAAACCCATCTATTATACAACTAAAGTATTCAGCATAATTTTGTGGTTTAGGTTCATTGCTTTAAAACGTTGAGATGGAAGCTGATTTCTCAACCTGTTTCCAAAATGTACACATACACAACTAGTTCAGAATCAAACCTGAGGATTATTCAGACAGAAATGCCAGGAGACAAGAAACAGAAACTTTCCAAGGTAAGCTGAGCTAATTTTGTTGCCAATACTCCTATTCAAGCACATTTAAGTTTTATCACCTATATCTGGATAATGGCAACCACATAAAAACAG
Source organism: Gekko japonicus (assembly GCF_001447785.1). Classification (NCBI taxonomy): domain Eukaryota; kingdom Metazoa; phylum Chordata; class Lepidosauria; order Squamata; family Gekkonidae; genus Gekko; species Gekko japonicus. The sequence continues at coordinate 249,419 of NW_015165858.1, read as the reverse complement.
CACTTTCAGTTTTCCCCAGGATTGTTCACAAAGGCACACAAATGAGTGTATACGCACACACACACGCACACATTCTCACACATGATCCACTCTCCAAACACAGCTGTATGGTTTTTCTTTCACTGCATTCAATCTTTCTGAAAACCCTACACGTTTAATTATACCCAAGAGAATACAACAATTAAGGAAGTAAAATTTGCTATTATTCAAGGAGGGGGGGGAGAAAGAATAAAGGGACCACACGTCATTCTCCATAAAACGACACGCATTACACCCCAATCAAGAACACTTTTAGCAATAAGCCAATGGGCAGGATGGATTCTGCCCTCCCCTCAGTGTCTCATACTGCAGCTCCTCTACTTTCTCCCAGCGAACGACTATCATTTACTGCTATAACAGACAGTAATGGAAAGCATTTGGAGACACTTGGAGTAAAATCTATTCTCCCTCCTCCCATAGGAAGAGCTGAATCAACCCTGTCACAGCCAGTCCATCAGTTCCATATTGCTAAATGTCAAGCAGGGCAAAAATAAAGAGAAGAGAGAGAGCTTAAGTGGGAAATAGTTTTATATCTGCTGGAGTACGATTCTGGCACACTGTCAGAACAAGGGACAATACTGAACATACCGGTGGGCTAGACAACAAGGCCCAAGGCTTCACTTCACTTGTGAATGCTTCCTGGAGTTCACAAACAGATCCCACAGTAGTGAGGCTTGGGTTCTAACACGCAGCCTTGACTCATATCAATCACATTACACGGATTAGCAGGTGAGAAAGGGGGAGGATTTCTGTTCTGCTTGAATCCCGATCAACTGAGTCTACACTTTAATATCCAAGCACAAGCCTGTACATAAAGAGTAGAGGAACTGCCATTGTCCCAAAATACGCTACTTGCTTCCTGTTCTGCTGGATGGCTGCACACCCAATTAGGGCCCTCAATGCAGCAAACAATCAAAAAGACAATAAAATCAACTTTATTTATTTAAACGGGCTCAGGGCGGCTTACACAGGGGCATAAGCCTATACATATAATAAAACAATATAAAACAGTAAAACCATTAAATCACAACAAACAAACAAAGTGCTCCATGCAGACAAGATGGTCTCTGAGGATGGTAGCAATAATTTCATTAGGGTGAAACTGTCCTGTCGATGGTCCAAGCCAGTCCAGCAGCATCAGTGCCATGCAAATTTATGGCCGTTCTTCCGGGGACCACTCCCAACCCCGTTGCTTCAGTGGTGGTAGTAGTAGAAGTGGCGGCCCCTATATAAAAGCCTGGCGGAAGAGCTCCGTCTTGCAGGCCCTGCGGAACTGCATAAAGTGCCGCAGGGCCCTGATCTCCTCCGGGAGCTCGTTCCACCAGGTGGGGCCGCCACTGAAAAAGATCTGGCCCTGGTCACAGAAAGCTTTACCTCCTGGGGGCCTGGAATCACCAGGCGATTTTGCGTCCCCGACCGAAGTGCTCTTGGGGGTATGTATGGGGAAAGGCGGTCCCTCAGGTAGGTCGGACCCTGGCCATATAGGGCTTTAAAGGTAAGAACCAGCACTTTGAAGCGGATCCGGTATGCTATTGAAGCCAGTGCAATGCTTTCAGCCCAGGCTGGATGTGCTCCCATTTGGGGAGACCCATCAACAGCCTGGAGGCCGCATTCTGCACTAGCTGCCGCTTCCGGATCTGCGACAAGGGCAGCCCCATGTAGAGAGCGTTACAATAGTCCAGGCTTGAGGTGACCATCGCATGGATCACTGTAGCCAGGTCATCGCGGTCGAGGAAGGGAACCAACTGCTG